>NC_056750.1:670928386-671181728 GCF_019279795.1 Protopterus annectens | reverse complement strand
TGAACAACAGGTGTTCGAATAGTTCATAATAGTGCATTCCAAATGTCCAAACGTTTATATTTGCAAATGTCCTGTACATTCGCAAATATAAACGTTTGAAGGAATGTAAAGAGATCACAGTACAGTGCGGTTAGGGAAATAAATCCCTTTCCTCACTGTAGTGTGATCTCTGAACTGGACTATATAGTTAGGGGGTGTGTGGGGGGTGCAGTTCCCCACAGGGGGCAAAAAACGGTATGTTAGTTGTAGGAGTTTGGGATTTACGGCAAGGGTTAACATAGTCATTAACTGCCATAAAATGTCAAATTCGACATTTTCGGCAATTTCTGCAGATTTACGACTAACTGAACAGTCGTAAATCTGCAGATTCAACATTAATTGTTGACATTTGGGAACAAATTTATTTTCACAATAAATATTCACTTCAACATTGGGGGTCGTAGCCCTCCACCTTATTTGTTTTATATTCTATTTTACAAAAACTTCAAAGCAATACATTTTAAACAACAGACATGCATAGTTACAACACCAATGACTGTCTCCAAAAGATAATATGTACTCAAACTAAGTAGGGGGGTCTACACCTCCTCTCCCCAATGTGGGGGGGGGGCTTTGCACCCCACTCCAACCCTAACTATATATACTAACTTCAGGATCTCACTACAGTGGGGAAAAGGGCATATAACTTTTACTTCCCTTACGGTACTCTACACAGTGCCATATAGACTAACTGCAGTTCAGTGAAATGAGTTTTCAGTAATTTGAGTTTTCAGAGAAGTGGTTGGGGTGAAATGAAATTCAGTGAAATGACATTCAATGAAAGAAAGTAGACACACACACACACACACACACACACACACACACACACACACACACACACACACACACACACAAAAGCCATCTGGTTTTGCTCATGTTGATAAGATTCTTGATTGTTTTTGTCTTTCTGATCTCTCCTAACCAAGCAGAGTTCAGAGACATTCTTTGGAAATAATTTCACAACTGGTGGACGTATTCACAACATGTGAACTAGTCTCATAGAAAGCAAATCTACCTTCACCTCTCAACTCTTTACCACATACACCACAGGCTGTCTTTTTAGACTATGAAACAAAAGGCTATATTAAAACACAGCTAGACCTTCTCTTTTCCATTTCTGTCTCTCCATCTTGTTTACAGAATAAATATGCATCAGTAAATGAGTTATAGGTGTTTCATTACATTTATTAATTCTGGCCAGGACAGACACTATTTCTAAGTACGCAACAGGACACACCAAGGTAAACACTTATTAAACAGTGCATACATTTAAAGTGACAAACACAAAGTGTCTCTCATCCCTTTGAGGCATAAGCATATTAGCAAGTAAATGCAAACCATAAAACTTCTTTAAACTATTTTTTTTCTCCAAATTATGATATGGAAACAAAAACAAATTAAGTGATGTGCACTGAAGAGTATGACACACACACCCATAGTGCTGTGTTTGTACAAGTCTGTGTGTGCAGAAATATCTGTTCATCAACATAAATTATTATGAAACAATACAACTTTATGAGCTCCCACTCTTCAAGGACATATTTTAGGTGTGCATTCAATATATTTTACACACCCCTATAACCCAAAGGGGTTATTTGGTTTCTGGGATCATTTCATAAATTCCTAATGTACACGGATGTGAGTATATGTATGGGTGTATGCCTACTGATCAAGAGCTCAACTGTTCAATGCAAAAACTATGGTGAAAGATTAGCTGAACTCCCAGGCAATCAAAAATGCCATATACAACATTCTCCCGTTTAACAGTGCTCTTCTGCCTCTCTCTCTCTGGATTTGCTTGATTATATTCTCCTACAACACTTCCTAAACCTGCAACTAAATCAGCACATTCATGTAAGATACTGTTACGGCTATGTACAATATTCATGATGGCACTGTGACTTTGTGAATGTTTCTCTGCACGCTTGTATTGTGTCTGTATACTATAAATATGATGCACCATACCTTACTACACACCAGCCAAATGACCTAAAATATTAGGCAAATTAACTTTGTTACTATTTAAAAAGGATTCTTTTTATTTTCATACTCGCATGTTAATATCTTTTGACCCTGTGGCTTTACTCCATGTCCTGAATATGTCAGTCACATGCATACTACTTTTATTTCAATGTCTTGAAGACCCAATCATTTAAAATATCTTATGAAACATGTACACTTTATACATATATGTAGCTTAAATGAAACACATTACTAATCTAACCAAAAAAGACTAAGTTTCTTTTTTTATGTTGGTTGTTTCTCTTAAATGTAAATTTGGGTTTAAACCTAACAATTGGTATTGGGAAAGATATTCTTATTCTCTTCTCTGACTTTTCCATTTTGTTGTTCAGACATCTCCATAGATTCTATCAGTATGTCTGTTGAATATATAATATAGGCTTAGCCATATTTTGTCTCAAATTTATAACTTCATTCTCTATTTTATTAATCCATTCTTTGTCATAGCCCGAAACTTGTTGATACACTCTTATATTGAAAAAAAAATTTTTTCCAAGATGAGTTCAATCAAAACACAACAAAATTAATTTTTTCATTTCAGAGAGTCCTGAATTTTTATTTTCTCATGTATTCTATACCAATGTCTTGGTCTATGGATGTATACAAACTACTCACATCTAAACATCCAAAAAAAATTCTTTACCATCCATTTTTGTACTCTCTCAGGTTCTAATAGGGTGCCAGGGAATCCTCAAATAATACTTTAGACCTCTTTGCTGAAATAATTGGTCTAAATGGTATAACTTTATCAATCCCTGAATTTTCAAATAAATTTGGCATTCTAGGCTCTTCTACTTGCATAAAGTCATAACTAGCTCCATCTATTTCTTGACTAACTAAACATGTCAAACAATATACTATTTAAGGTACTACTTGGCGTTTAACACATTCTTCTAAATACTGTATTTCTAAACATACTGTTATATGTTTTTAAAAACACTCTTTTCAACAGAATCCTTCATTTCTTCTGGTACTGCCTCTTTGCTCCTATAACTACATAACATCACCCGTTTCCATTTTAACTCACTTGTGCCTAAAACATGAGGCATTCATTTCCGCAATCTGCACCTAAACTGCCTATCGCTTGAAAACTGTTCTCCCATGATCCTATGCCTCTTCGGTGCACACTCCTGATTTTCATCAACTCAAAACTGTTTATGTTTGTTTACAGAAGCTTAAACATGGAAAAGCCATTTCCGTGTTTAAGCTACTGCAAATTAATTTTTGAAAAAGGACTTTCCCATTATAAATTCTATAAAAAGCTTGTAGGTTTTTCACAGATGCATTCACACATAACAGCAAGTCATAAATTCTGTCATGACAGAATGTTACAACTTGCTCTTATGTGCGAAAGTATCAGTGAAAAACTCTTGAAGAAATATTTTTTTTTTCAAAGAAGACTGCCGTTATGATGTGAGATGCAGTTAGCCAAAAAAACTGTAGTGTGTAAGCAGACTGGAGTACTTTCTTCAAGGGTTAAATTTGTGGATATAGTTATCACCATTGATAGGATTTTGCAGTATCACCTGCTTGAAGAATAGTGTAAGATTATTTGGTTTTAATGTCAGGACAAGCAGTGTTTATGAAGACATTTAACATCATTCCTTAAAAAAAAAACAAAAAAAAAAAAAAAACAGTAGTTTCAGTTGGCTTATCCAGTAGCATTAGATGTATTTTCCCAAATAGTATTTTCTTCTCAACTTGTTTGCTCAAGAATTCTGGACAATGCCAAACATAATGGTAGGCAGAGAAGTCCAGAATCAGGGAAACTATGTTTTTGTGAGGTGAGGGTGTACTCATAGTGATTCATGGCAGACAGTCTTAGAGAAAAGGGATTTATTTTATTTATAATATCCCCCTCCTTCAGTCTGTATGTATAGACAGACTTCATATATGGACACTGGATTTTTATTTTAGTCATCAATAACATCTGTCAGAATATGCTGCTTTTTTGTTAACTGTTTTTTTTTTTTTTCTTGTTTGTTTCCAGATCAACCAGTCAAAATGCTGCAATGCATATTATTCCTAACAGGAATGAGAGTAAACGTAGAATTGGAATGCCAATGAGCATTAGGTTGAATACTGTTACTGAATTAGTGTCTGCACTGTACCAGGTAAATCAGCTTCTTCTTTCTACGTAGTTTCGGTGGGAGGTTACCTCAATGCAAAAAAAAAAAAAAAAAAAAAAAAAGAAAAAGGGTGGCATTGAACTTTCATCTAGCAGGCAAACATACTCATTGTGGGGGTGCATAAGAAGCACTGTGGTCTGCCAAAGAGTGCTTGCTCTTGGTCTTTATGATGGAGTGCTTTGAAGGTTGCAAGTACATTGGTCCTGTACTGTTAAGCACTGAATCTTGAATGCTGCCTTTAAGGGAGAGAAAGGTAGGACACACCAGAAAATGCAAGGCAACCCTATAGGACTACCTTCCAGCATGCATATGTCACCCTGCACTGCTTGGCATAATGCCAAGTAGAGTGTAGCTGACATTTACATATTTGTGGCTCACTGGGCCTCTGGAGCAATGGATGTCCCAAAACAGATGACAACATTTTTCTCAAATGGAAAATGTTAGATTTAAATATACTTTTTTTGCTCTTTGCAAGAGACCTATAGAAATTTCTTAATTTTTCTACAGAACTCTGATATCATACAAATATATAGGATAGGGGAAGTTCTAGATTAGAAAAAAAAACATTTTTAAGTAATGTAGGAATCTGCAGACAGTGTTTCATGGGTAAGAGTCAAACTATTCACTCACATACGGCCACCTTTTTGAGATTAGCATTATAAATGCAGAACTTTGAATAACATTCTCCAAGGTGAGGAGAGCTTGGGGGGGGTGCAGCTTCTTGTTTAGACTCCCTGGCGCTGAGCAATAACACCTTTAGATATCCTTGGGTAGCTTTTGCTATGCTGGAAGGTTTGCCAGTTTGGTATTGCCTAAAAAAGGCTGTGTGGAGTAGGCTATTGTTTTAGCAAATGCTTAAAAGCCTAAAGGGGACAAGTGCAGACCATACTTGGCAAAGCAAAGTGGTTGGTTAGCCACTGCCTCCCATGCTGACAAATATTATATTCCCTTAGAATGATACCATAAACTAAGTCAATTATTACAGTCTATCATCTTTTTTTAAAGAAGAAGCATCTTTATTGCATTAACACTTGTGATAGACTAACATGCATTCATATAAATAAAAACAAAACCTACTGATGATGTATTTTCAGCTGTAAACATTATATAATACTTATAATCTTCTATACAGTCAAACATTACATAGTTCATTCAATTCATGCCTTTCTGTAAATCTCATTCTTCATCTAAAACATTATTCTACATGTACTGTTCCCACAATTTCCATTTTTTTCTGTGTAATTTGCTTGTACCCTTTTCTAAAGATTCCACTTCCAGTTTTTTTATCACTGTTACTATATTAACTACTTCATGTGGTTGGTTTATACTTTGATTTCCATTTTCTAGTCATTGCTTTTATTGGCAGCCACCAGAATTAAACTCAGTATGGCCTTACTACGTCGAAGCAATTTAGATTCTGTATCACAGCTCAAAATAAAAATGTCCTTACTTACACCAATTTGCTCACTCAGTACTTCTGACAGAGTAGTCTCCAGGGAATTAAAAAAAAAAATGCCAACTCATTACACTCCCAAAAAATACAGGGTCCCAATAACCTCTTTCCTCCACATCATACCGCTAACATTTGCAACCTACCTGAGGAAAAATTCTTTGGAGTCTACTTGGGGTATAAAAATAACCATACAAACATTTCCAAGCAACAATCCCAAAATCAAAATTCTTCTAGATATAGTTGCATACTTGGGAGTCAAATACAGTCATCGTGCAATATTTTATATCCCCTACAAATTATCCCTTAACAAAAGCCTCTGTTACAGATTCTACTAAAACTCTAGCACTGCTCATCTTTCACTTGAAATCCTGCTATTCCTTTCTCTTTGCCTACACTCTAATATCAATCCTTGATAGGGAAGGCGATTTCTACTGTGCAGTCCAAATGAATTCTTGGCCTCTTCCCATCCTATTATTTTTCCCTCTCTAATTATTTGCTCCAGATTTCTTGGTTCCTTTACCAGTTTTCTCCAGTAAATTCCAGCCCCCTCTTGTATGTTCTCTGTACCCAAATTTGGGACCAATGGCATAAAACTGGATCTCAAGCTTCTAAACAATTATACCTAGAGCTAAGAAATAAAGCAAAGAAATTGGTCAAACTAGATAAGATCAACTACTATTACAATATACAAAAGAGCATCTGCACTATCCTCAAAAATTCTGGTCAGCCATTAAAACATTCTCCTACCTGGTAAAGCTGGAACACCCTCCCCAACCACAATAAACTCCCATACAATTCAACAAATATTTCACTGAATCTATTCTCACCCTAACCAGCCCTCAACCATTCTCCATCCCCAAAGAACCACCTAAACCCAACAATAACTATGACAGCTTCACCCTACAACAGTTTCTACGGACATGATTAAAAAGATTACACAAAATTTTAAACCCCCCAAATTAGCCACATACAAGCTACCAGCTGATTTTCTGAGAATTGCTGATGATGCAGTAGCCTACCCTGTAGCCATTCTTATTAACATATCTACATTTTATTTATTTTACATTTATTGACCGGGATAGTCCGACTGGATGCATGTCCATTTTCAGCGGAGGCCCAGGGAGAAAAGCTCCATGGAATAACAAATCATAACATGCCACACATTACAAATAACAAATATATTACTTACAGAGATTAGACGGGCAGACAACACAAATTACAAATAGAATATTTTCAGTGATTAGAAGAGCAAACATTATAACAAATTGTCAGGTAGTGTTATTCAGTGAGAGAATCGGATAAAATTACTAAGGCTACAAAAGCTAGTCCCTGACGTCTGGAAAATTTCCCATATAATTCCACTCCACAAAGGAGATAATTCAAAAGAATGGTTCTGCCACCAGTCCTGCTAAAAACTTGAAAACTTTTAATAAGAATAAAACAATGCTAAAATAAACCACACTGGCTCACAAACTGGATAAGCGCTTTCGTTGTAATACCTTTTGCAAATCCTAAATGTTAGCCAGTAAAACTTCCTGTTAAATACCTTCATTCTCTGGTATTCACTCATTCAAAGATACTTAGTAGCCATAGCTATGCATACACCCTTTCAATTAGGTTATTTAGAGTGCTGAAGAGGATTTCCTTTTAGTGCAGGTTTTAAAGGAACAAATGCATTCAGACCTGGTGGCTGATCTGAACGCAAGTTGATTATCCATTTCATTTCTTCAATTTCTGTTTGATTTACTAAATCACCACCTCTTAATACTAAATCACCACCTCTTAATGTTTCATGGAGCCTAGTTAGTGTCACAAACCTAAAAGAAGGGCTACCATTTGCACTAATGTGTATATAAAGTACATTTCTGGTAACTTTATTTCGTATGTTGGACAAGTGTTTTAGGATACGTTCTTTAAACATTTGGCTCATTTTTCCTATGTAGTATGCCTTGCAGTGACTGCAGGTTGCCACATATATGATGTTCTTACTCCAACAATTTGCAAATCCTTCAAATTTACAGTTCTTCTTAGCTAAGTTTTTAGCAGGATTGGTGGCCGAACCGATCTTTCTCTGAATTTTGTACTTTGATGTGCTCTGCCTTTGGTGACGCTACATACTTTTTCTTTTTTTCTTGCATAATTCAAAAGAACTGAAACTATTGTCCAAGTGCCACTCTTTCCCCTCTACCTAAAATCCTAGAGAGGTGTATATGTACAGAAATCATGGAACACCTAAAGACTTGCAGGCTTCTGTCAAATACACAGCACGGATTTCGGCCTCTTCAAAGCACCACCAGGGCCCTAAAGTCATTCATACACAGTTAACCACAGAAACAGAAAATTTTTATCTGCAATCTTTCTGGACCTCTCTGAGGCATTCGATACATTACCACAAAGAAACTCATTAATGTTATTTCTGATCTAAATCTCAGTGAGTCTACTATTGCTTGGTTTCAAAGCTATTTATCGTGGCGACAGCAAGCAGTGCCATGGCAGAAAGATCTTTTCCCTCTGCTTCCAGTTACTCTAGGTGTTCCCCAAGGCTCCATCCTTGGTCGCCTACTATTCTCTATTTTTACTAACGACCTTCATACCTCTACACTACGTGCTACTGTCATCTAACATGCAGACGACTCCACATTAATATGTGCTGCTTCTTCCCTTCAAGAACTTCACTCACTAACACAGGCCCTCCTTTCTCTCTGTCGAATCTTGTCTCTAACTCCCAGCTTATTCTGAAACCTAATAAAACTACACTACTGTTCTTCCACCTGACTAGATACACTCCACTAAATCCTTTAATCAACATCACATTCAAAAATAACACCATTATTGTACCGGTCACCCACATTAAACTACTTGGGATCGAAATCGACTAATATGATATTTGATACTATACAGAAATAAGCAATTTCTTACAAGAACAACTAAAGAAACATTAGCACAAACACACACCTTCTCTCAGCACTTACCTACGCTTCTCTAATTCTCACTAACCTAGAAAAAACAGACATTGGTAAACTTGAGGCATGTTACAGGTTTGCCACAGACTCTCCTTGCAGGTCTCACCACAGCATTGCCCTAAAGCAACTTAAATGGTTAGCATTACCACAGCTCTTCCTTTAAAACCAACTTAATCTAGACCATAAAATTCAGTAACACCCCAAAGAAAAAACCCTGCTCTAAAAAAACCTGCTTCATCCTTACATCAGTAACAGAGGGTTACGCTCCAGTAATAAAAACCCTCCTGGATGGAAATAAAGCCAATAATACAGCAGGCAAATCCCTCTACTCAAATTTTATAACTAGAAGATGGAATTACTTACCAACCAACTTAACAGCTACAACCTCAATAACACAATTCAAACCATCTTTCAAAGCTCACCTGGCTGATACATGGCACTGCTCTTGCGCCACTCCTGGCTAGCACCGATCTACAATATAACACTATTCTTGTTTTTTTTCCCTCAACTGTATTTCACACTTACTAACTAGTAAATGTCTACCGTCTCCTTCCTCTTTCAGCATTTCCACAGTCCAGGCCACAGAAACTGCACAATCTAATCAACTTGTTCCACGCAAGACTTCCTGCCCGTTTCTCTGACTTATGTAATATAGGGAATGTCCAGTATCTCTCAGACTTATGATATGCATGACAGACTATGCTTGTCACACTTAAGTATCATGAAACCTCCCCTCACTTGTAAAACTGTATATGAAATTTTCATTTTATTTTAACCCTTCCTGTATCATGACACATTCCCTAAATTGTAAAATTGTATATATTAACTCCCTTCATTTATTGTAATAGCTATTGTTCATAAACATGGAGCTTTTCTTCCTGGGCCTCCACTGAAAAAAGACTTGTGTTCAGTCGGACTTTCCCGGTAACCAAATGTAAAATAAATACATAAATAAGTAAATAAATCATATATCCTTCCCACTGTTGCTTTGTGAATTGCTTATCCAATATCTCTTCCCAGTCCTTTCTAACTTCCTCTGACTGATTCCAGTAATCATACAAATTTTACATCCATCTTATATCTCCTACAAATGATCCCTTTTCAAACAGCCGCTTGGTTATAGATTCTACTACAAACTCTAGCACTGCTGATCTTTCACTTGAAATCCCCTAGTCCTTCTCTTTGCTGCACTCTAGCATCAATCCTCGATAGGGAAGGCGATCTCTCTAGCCAGCAGTCCAACTTAATTCTTGGCCTCTTCCCATCTTATTGCCTTTCTCTCTGTAATTGATTGTTCCGAAAACCTTGATTCATTTGCCAGTTTCCTCCAGTAAATTCCATCTCACTCTTGTATGTTCTCTGTACCCATAATTGGAGTCATCCCTATCAGTAGAACCTCCTTTCTCCTTTCCTGTGTTGCATTACTTCTTAGAATACTTTCGGCTATTTTATGAATATAATATTCTGTACGGTTATTATTACTCCTCTCCTTAAGGATCTGCATTCCAAAATCTCAGTTTCTCCTTATTTTTTGAGCTTTGCCCATTTGATCAACACCCCTTTCCACTTTGAGTTATAGCTTTCTGCTTGTGCTCTGTACAGGAGCTTTAAATGTGCAGCTCTAAAATACCCTTTCAACTCATGTAATTGCAAACCACCTTGCTCTATTGGAAGTATCAACTTATCGCACGTGATTCTTGCAGTCTCTTCTCCTCCCAGATGAAAACATTCATCTTTTTATTAACTGCAATCCAGAACTTCTCAGGTTGATAAAATTATGCCCGACCTGTGCATAAAACTAAAGGGACTAAACATTTCCACTGCTTGTATCTTGCTCTCCATATCCATAAAACAGAGTTTACAATTTCCCAGTTTTTGTATTATCTTTTTAGTCTCTTCCTCTCTTCCCAACATATCCTCAGCTGCCGTAACAGAATAACTTTTTAATCTATACTCCTAAGTACTACATTTTATCATGTCCCCATAAATATAGGTATTGCCGAACCAATGTGTGTGTAAGTACATAGTTTACAGCTATTGCCTTTGTTTTATCTTCTTTAATTTTGTATCCCGAAAAGACTTGAAACTGTCTCAGAATGATCCACAGCACCGAAATGTCCTTTTCTACTTTTATCAGGTACAAAATAATATCATCTGCAAATAAATCCAACTTTTGTTTTATTACTATACTGATTATATCCTTTAATTTCTGAGCCCCTTGTTTTCTTTGACAATGGTTCTAAATAAAACAAAAATAACAAAGAGGAAAGATGGCACCCCTACAAGGTTCTTCTGTTCAACAGAACTTATCAGAGAGGACCCCCCCACTTTGATTTTCATATCCAAACCCTCATATAGCCTCCTAATTAATCTTACTATTTTGTCAGGGAAAGACAAGCATCTTCTGTTCATATTGTGTCATCACTCTTGATGAAGGTAGAATGCTGTTTAGTGCTGCATACATACCAGCCTATGATAGTCAGAGAGCTTCATAATGCATCTCTTCATATAGTCTAGGGAGTTACGTCTCAGGTCATTTACACTTACATGGACTATGACTGATTCATACTGGTGCCTGTGGTGATGACTTGAGTGCATACGTAACTTAGTTGATCCTGGAAACCGACAGTTGCTTTCTTTTTGTTCAACGTGGTGAGTGGGGCACCAGTATGTCATACAATGTAGTCCCTTACTACTAGAGCCCTGAGTAATGTATTGGTTGCCTTATGGGGCTTGGCAGTTTAAATATTATACTGAGAAGACTGTAGCATTTCTAACATTTTTCTGACTAAGAAAATTATGGTGCTTTAATTTCACAGATATGTTTATTTTACTTTGTACAGGTTACTATAGTTAGTAAACTCGAGAGTATAGGCACTGATCTATTTGTGCCTCACCGCCGAAGAGTTTTTATGTATTTTTTTTCTCATAACGAGTAACTAGATGTAGCAGGGTCTTTTCTCATTTGACTTACAAGTATGTGCATCTCTTCATGTTTGTGTAGATAAGCTACTAGAAGTGTTGGTGCTTTGTGGAAGTTACTAGAAAAAAAAAAAAACAGATTCTGCTTTCCCCCTATTGAATTATATGTGATGCACTCCTCTCAAGTGTAGAGCTTTGCTTAATTAATGTTTCCAGCAACTAGAGTAACAGCTTATCTACTGCTTTTGTAATGTCTGCATGGGTTAAGGGAGTATCACTGAACACTGTAAAGAAACCTAAAGGACATGGCATGTCTCTCATCTGTAGAAATGAGTTATGGAAGTTATTTATTCTATCTTCCTGCTATACTTGCTGTTAAACACCTCTATAACATGTACATATATATGTAGCCTGTGAATGTTGGCAAATATACCCTTGGTTAACTCACTGTCTTATATGTACTGTACTTCTATAAGAATTATAAAGAATGTGTACTCCATATATTGTCTAATGAACCTTTTGGTTAACATGTCTTTCTCTTGTCAATGATTTTACTACTCTGGAGCTTTTCTCCCCGGGCCTCCACTGAAAATGGACATATATCCAGTTGGACTCTCCCGGTTAACAAATGTAAAATAAAATAAATAAATAAAAATAAATAAATACATAAAATAAAAAGAACAAAATAAAAAAAAAACAATGGCTACCACTACAGAACAAGTAAGCCTTGGTATAAGAAAAGTGTAAAGTAATAAAAGTGTACAGTGTGGGGCTCTGACAACTTGAATACAAAGTATTATGGATAATCTCTGCAAGACAACATAATGTAGAAAAAGCAATAATTATTAAAATAAACTCCATGTAGGCTTTGCGCAACGCCTACATGGGGTTTACATGTGTGCACAGTGATGTGTGGCGAGCAGCAGTGCTCACTGCATATTCTTGCCACGCGCACTGTGTTTAAATGTAAATAAGCAAGGTTTTGTGGCTGGCAATAGTTTTGCCGGCCAGGAAACCGTGTAAGCGAACACACATAGCACTCCTGTTTAAGTTGGAGCAGTGAAGGTCCACAGTTTTTCAAAGAATGCCAGAATGATCACAAGGGTATAACAGATAATAGTTTTCATAACTCTCAAACTGTTAGTGCAAAATGTCTGGACAAAGGCCAACATAATGTGTGTGTGTGGGGGGGGGGGGCAATAACCCAGACATAGGGGCAGATTTGACATATTTGCTCTTTAGACATCTGCTACAATAACAAGGTGTTTATGTAAAGTTACATAGGTTTCAGACTTCTAATCTTTCAGAAAATGTATGTAATTATTGAGTCACATTAGTCCTCAGATCATCCCAGTGGTATTTCAGAAAATACCATAACTTTGATAAGGAACGCAGCAAAAGATATACAAGACAAAAACTGGCCATTCTGTGAAAATCTGGATAGTTGACATGTATGACAGTTAAGTATATGGTCCAAACAGTACAGAGTATTGTGAAATCCTATTCCTTTCATTCTGTACTGAAGTTGTGTAAATGATCTGTCCTTGTGCATGGGAGCCAGTAAACCTAGGCATAGGAGCTGATATAGAACACTTCTTAGAGATAGCCCTGGCCTAGGGCCTAGGTATGTCTGCAATCCTGATGCCAATCTCTTTGAAGGAACAACAGATGCAGGCTGACACCTCAAGGAAACGTCACCAGTAAAAGATTGCTCACTGGAAGCAGAGGTCTGCTGAGCGACTCCAGACCTGACTGACAAACTGAAAGCAAGACCTGTGCAGAAGCTAAAGGACCCAATGGCATGTCGGATTCTGTACAGGTCTTGACAAAGACCTGCACCACCACCTTGGATGCAGAAGGGAGCTGCAAAAGTGCCTCACCTACTTCAGTGATAGCGAGCCTTGGGAGAGTGGCAGACGGAGAGCGCTGGTCATTCACAGCCCTAAGCTTGGGTCTTTTTTCCTTGCCTTCCTACGCTTAGGGAGCTCAATCTCAGGATGATCAGCGGATGCCTTCGGATGATGCGAGGTAGATGGCAGACTAAGATGTCCAGCTAAGATTTCTGCCCTTCACCTGATGGTCCTAGAATTGAAACAGGCACAAAAAAGGCAACTCGGGACGTTGTGATCAGGGCCTAGACAGGTGACACAACATATGAGAATCTCGATGATTGCTTACCACAGTGGAGACAATTTTTACCCTTATCTGACATGGGTTACAGCAAAAAAAAAAAAAGAGTTGTCCAATAGGGCACTTAGCTTTTAGCCAACTTCTCTCTGGTGTGGACCAACCAAAGCACTGAAACACTGCTTCGGGCTCCAACAACAAGAAAAGACCGATGTCATGGTGTCGGCTGGCTCCCTTTGTAACCAAGCATACTGACATTGGATAAGACATCCACCAGCTTTAGGAGGGAGATTTTTCTTCTGGTAGTTGGACCGGCCAAGGGCTTCCACAGCAGGAAATCTCACAAGCTAGAACTGCAACAGTGAAACAAAGAACATGGAATGAGTCTTTAGATTTGATCGCCAGGGTTACCATGAAGTGACCTACTTTATCCTAATTTCCAGTTTTCACGTCCTGTTTGACTTTCAATAAAACAGTGTGTGCCATGAAGATGGCTTTCTAATTACATGACTTCACACCCTTGGAGAATTTCAGCAAGTTGTGAACAGAATTTACTGCTGAAGTGAAGTACTAAAAATGGTCTAAACTCAGAATCCTGGCTAAAAAGGTGCTAACAATGTTATTTTTCCTCAGTGTTAGTACCAAACAGTTTAGTGATGCAATCTGAATTCCAGATGTCATGCTTATATTGCTGTATAGGTGCTAATGATGATGTTTTTCCTGAGTAGGTTAGTGACTTTCAAATCCATGCTAATATTGCTGGTATTCCAAGAGTGAAAGAAATATTTATATTACAGTGTGTACACACCACAACATTCTGCTTTTTACAATGCTTAAACAGAGAAAGCCGCGGTGCTCAGTGGTAGCGTTGTCGCCTCACAGCAAAAGGTTCTCCCATTCGATTCTCGGATGGACCGCCTTCTGTGTGGAGTCTGCATGTCCTCCCCACAGTCGAGTGGCGTTTAGAAAGGCATGCGTGAATGGGCGTGCCTTCGTTGAAGGTTGGTCGTCGAGCTGGCACCTCGGCACCGTAAAAATCTACTGCCAATCATTAGCGGACTGGAGTTCCGCTGTGGCGACCCCTAACCGGGAAAAGCTGAAAGAGGAACAAACCATTCTGTTAAACAGAGTTGCTGAAATAACTACCTCACTCACATTACCAATCAAGTAATTCTTCCAATGTAAAAATGACAGATATCATGGCATGTCACTGGTTTTTAATGTGCCTGAAACAAGTGTGTGTCTATGTATGTATGTGTATACACATCAATCTCTCTCTCTCTATCTATTTTATATACATATACACATATATATATATATATATATATATATATATACATATATATATATATATATATATATATATATAGATATATACACATATATATATATATATATATATATATATATATATATATACACACACACACACACATCTATATATTACAGATACACATATTACAGATGTGTGTGTGATAGACAAATATGCATGTGTGTATATACATATATATATATATGTGTACATACTAATATTTATATATATATATATATATATATATATATATATATATATATATATATATATATATATATATATAGCTATACGGCTATACTTCATAATCTCAAAATACCAAAATGTTGAATTTCAGTATTTCGAGACTACAAAGTCGAATGTGCTGTTACACAAATCTGCATAATAGCAAATGCAGAAATGTTGCATTCGCCATTATGTGTTTGCATAAGTGATGTGTGGTGCAGTTTGTGGATTTAGCTGGGGTTTGAGGTAAGTGATGTTTTTGTAGGGGTATTGGGCAGGGATTTTAGTGTGTGTAGTGGTGAGTTTTATGTATTTGCATGTTTAATGTGACCTTGGAGTTAGTATATATAAGTAGGGAGGGTGTGGGGCCACAGCCCCCCACATGGGGGGTGCACAGGGGCTTGCCCCCCTGCTTTTAGCAAGATTGTTTGTGTGTGTGTGTGTGTGTGTTAGTTTTGTTGTGTTTGTGTGCATTGGTTTGGTTTTTTGTAGTGTCGGCAGGTAGGTGTATTTGTGTTTGTGTGGTGTAGTGTTTTGTTTGTGTGACATTTGTGGTTTGAAAGTTTTGGGTTTTTGATTTTTCAGCTTTATAGTCTTGAGATACTGAAATTCGATATTTCAGTACTTCGAGATTATAAAGTGAATCCATACATCTATATATGTATATATATATATATATATATATATATATATATATATATATATATATAGATACACAAACGCACATGTGTGTATATGCACACACACACACACAAACACACATTGTATATATATATATATATATATATATATATATATATACACACATACACACACACGTGCGCACACACCTGTTTATATATACACAAGTGTATTTGTGTGTGATATTTACACATATGTGGACTAGTTATTTTTACGTATGTTTGTATATGCATACATATTGATAAATGGTGTGTATGTTTATCAAGATTTCAATGGGCATGTTGGTGAAGGGAACAGAGGGGATGAGGAAGTGATGGGTAGGTATGGTGCTAAGCAAAGGAATGCAGAATGTCAGATGGTAGTGGATTTTGCGAAAAGAATGGACATGGCTGTGATGAATACGTATTTTAACAAGAGGGAGGAGCATAGGGCGACATACAAGAGTGGAGGAAGATGCACACAGTTGGATTATATCTTATGTAGAAGGGCCAATCTGAAGGAGATTGGAGACTGTAAAGTGGTGGCAGGGGAAAGTGTAGTTAGGCAGCATAGGATGGTGGTTTGTAGGATGACACTGGTGATCAAGAAGAGGAGGATGAGTGTGAGGGCAGCACCAAGGATCAAATGGTGGAAATTGAAAAAGGGTAATTGTGAGGTGATGTTCAGGGAAGAGTTAAGACAGACACTGGGTGGCAGTGAAGAATTACTGCATAGCTGGGTAACTACAGCAGAGGCTAGTAAGAGAGATGTCTAGAAGGGTGCTTGGTGTGACATCTGGAAAGAGGAAGGAGGACAAGAAGACCTGGTGGGGGAATGAAGAAGTACAGGAGGGTATACAGAGAAAGAGGTTGGCGAAGAAGAAGTGGGATTGTCAGAGATATGAAGAAAGTAGACAAGAGTATAAGGAGATGAGGTGCATGGCAAAGAGACAGGTGGTGAAGGCTAAGGATAAGGTGTATGAAGAGTTGTATAAAAGGTTGGACACTAAGGAGGGAGAAAAGGACCTGTACCGATTGGCTAGAAAGAGGGACCAAGCTACTAAAGATGTGCAGCAGGAAAGGGTGATAAAGGATAATGAGGGACACATACTCACAAGCGAGGAGAGTGTGTTGAGCAGATGGAAAGAGTACTTTGAGGGGTTGATGAATGAAGAGAATGAGAGGGAGAGAAGGTTGGATGATGTGCGGATAGTGAATCATGATGTGCAGTGGTTTAGCAAGGAGGAAGTAAGGATAGCTATGAAGAGGATGAAGAACGGAAAGGCTGTTGGTCCAGATGACATACCTGTGGAAGCATGGAGGTGTTTAGGTGAAATGGCAGTGGAGTTTTTAACTAGATTGTTTAATGAAATCTTGGAAAGTGAGAGGATGCCTGAGGAATGAAGAAAACGTGTTTTGGTACCGATTTTTAATAATAAGAGGGATGTGCAGAGCTGTAGTAACTACAGAGAGATTAAACTGATCAGTCACAGCATGAAGTTATGGGAAAGAGTAGTGGAAGCTAGGTTAAGAAGGGAGGTGATGATTAGTGATCAGCAGTATGGTTTCATGCCAGGAAAGAGCACTACAGATGCGATGTTTGCTCTGAGAGTGTTGATGGAGAAGTACAGAGAAGATCAGAAGGAGCTGCATTGTGTCTTTGTGGATTTAGAGAAAGCATATGACAGGGTGCCTAGAGAGGAGTTGTAGTATTGTACGAGGAAGTCGGGAGTGTCAGAGAAGTATGTAAGAGTGGTACAGGATATGTATGAGGGTAGTGTGACAGCGGTGAGGTCTGCAGTGGGAGTGACGGATGCGTTTAAGGTGGAGGTGGGATTACATCAAGGATCAGCTCTGAGCCCTTTCTTATTTGCAATGGTGATGGACAGGTTGACAGATGAGATCACACAGGAGTCCCCGTGGACTATGATGTTAGCAGATGACATTGTGATCTGTAGTGAGAGTAGGGAACAGGTGGAGGAGACCCTGGAGAGGTGGAGATATGCTCTAGAGAGAAGATAAATGAAGGTCAGCAGGAGTAAGACAGAATACGTGTGTGTGAATGAGAGGGAGGATAGAGGAATGGTGAGGATGCAGGGAGTAGAGGTGGCGAAAGTGAATGAGTTTAAGTACTTGGGATCAACAGTTCAGAGTAATGGTGAGTGTGGAAGAGAGGTTAAGAAGAGGGTACAGGCAGGATGGAGTGGATGGAGAAGAGTGTCAGGAGTGATTTGTGACAGACGAGTACCAGTAAGAGTGAAAGGGAAGGTCTACAAAAGGGTAGTGAGACCAGCTATGTTATATGGGTTGGAGACAGTGGCATTGATAAAAAGGCAGGATTCAAAGCTTGACGTGGCAGAGTTGAAGATGTTAAGATTTGCACTGGGTGTGACAAGGATGGACAGGATTAGGAATAAGTATATTAGAGGGTCAGCCCAGGTTGGAAGGTTTGGAGACAAAGCCAGAGAGGCAAGATTACGTTGGTTTGGACATGTGTTGAGGAGGGATGCAGAGTATATTGGGAAAAAGATGCTAAGGATGAAGCTGCCAGTAACAGGAAAAGAGGAAGGCCTAAGGTAAGGTTTATGGATGTGGTGAGAGAGGACATGCAGGTGGTTGGTGTGACAGAGCAAGATGCAGAGGACAGGAAGAAATGGAAACAGTTGATCTGCTGTGGCGACCCCTAACGGGAGCAGCCGAAAGAAGAAGATGGTTATCAAGATATGAAAAGTATATAGTTATATAGGTATGTCAGTGTACGGATATATAATGTGCAACTTTCTCTCTCATACACATATATCACATCAACCAACTCTTTGTAAATCACAGGTATTATGATAGCATATGTTATGTGTATGTTTGTATACTCTGGTGGTGGTCTCTGAATGGAAAGGGGGCTCACTGCCTCCAGAATGGTGGTTTCTCTCTGGGAAGAGGAATTTCTCTCTATGGAGCAGTGTGTCTGGAAAGAGGGCTTGCTATCTATGGAGCACTTTGGAGGATACATTAGCAGCTACAGCATTGTATCCTTCAGATCTGTTTTCATATAAATGCCATCTCCTCCAAAGTATTGTACTGTGTTCATTTATTCACTCATTAGGTGTTACTCAGATTATCCTATTCAGAGTCATGGGGCAGCTGGATTTTGCCGTACGTCTGTCATACTGTTGGTAGTAATCTTGTTGTAAATTAGGCTCCTCAGATGAGTGGTGTACTTAGTAACATGAGAATTATGAGTTTCTGGCTGATATCCAAACTTTTTCAGTTCTTAAACTTCCACTGAGAGACCTCCCAAACCTCTTGAATCAGAGACACATGGGATATATGCAAATGATCGTTATGAACATCAGGTGTTTCAGCTAACTGGAGATTCTGAATGCCCATGACTTGTTTCATCATTTTAATGGACAATTTCAGGGCAATAAAGCCAAACACCACTAGCTGTGGATATGCATATTTCAGCGTCTTTATGGCCTCCACAACACAGCAAAAGCAGAGTGTTTGATAAAACATTAGAAACACAGGGCTGTTATACCCATCTGATGTCCATTATCATTGGGTTACTGCAAAAATATCCCAAACAACAAACTAAAACAATGAGTGAGAAAGTCAGATATATGCAAATGATCCTTATGAACATCAAGTGTTTCAGCTAATTCAGATAACAGTTAAACGTTTATAAAATTATTCATTTACGTCTTAAGTATGCATCTTTTTTGGTAGAAACAATTAGTTTTTTGTTCTTTTTTCAGAATAAAATGTACATAACTCAAGCTTCCTGACAATCTGAGTACAAGGATCGAGTTTCAACAAGCCTGCACTTTGTGTGGACATGTTTAATAGCTTTCAAATGAGCTCAGGTTATCATAATTTATTCCACCTTTGTTTGCTTGAATGTTTTTACTTTCACCACACAATGTTACATGTCATTCTAATCCCACTACTAATGCATCACGTGGAAATAAGTGTTCACATAGCTGTCATCTTTACCAGTTGGTCATGTTCCCATGACCTATTTACTACAAAGTTCACACGTGTGCATGCTTCTCTTTAAATGGTACTCAGAAAAAAATAAACTACACATTTCTGAGCACTAAAAACCAACAGAGAGGTTTCACTTTGCAGTATTGAAGAGAGATGACAAATTAACTGAGAGGAGACAAAAAGATGCAATGTGTGAAAGAAATGACTGTTTATGCACATTCCAAAATACACATTACTTTGCTATTTGAAATCATTAGGTGGATGAGACAAATGCATGTAGCTGAACTGCATTAAGAATCACTAAAAATGACAGCTATAATTGTTTGCACATTAGAACATCTATAACATACAGATTTAGCCTCCATGAAATGCTCTTTGTAGTCTGAGGCACCAAGCCCTTCTAATCTTGATGAATCTCACTTGTCATGACTCACTGTAGCAATTTTTATTATGCTTTCTGATCTATTCCAAGTCTTTTACACTTGTAGAAAACTTAACTTCATATTGCAATGCTGTTCTTCAACAATACTTCCTACTGTAAAGCATTGATGACTTGGTCTTTTTTTACTCCCATAACTGAAATTTACTATATAATCTTTATGTGCTCCCAATTCTTCCAGTATTTTTCAGCAACAAAATTTGATGGATGGGAAAAAATACTTTCCTTGTAAATGGGAAAAAGCTGCAACTTGCACTTAATATAGTAACTCTTTTCCACTTCTTAAGAATTGCCCTAGCAAGTTTATTTCAGCAATCACGGAATGTCAAGCGGCAGGTGTTATGTCCAAAAACTGCCTTGTACAATTTTCTAAGATTCTACAAGATTTCTAAAATCTGAAGGTTTTGTTTTTTTACTTCAACATATAGACCACATCTTTGATCCAAATTCTCTCCTAGCAAAACAGTGTTATCTTAATCTTACAGGACACAGAAAGCAAGTTTGATCATAGGCCATACACAACTTGCCAATCTCTACCTTCAGGCTCTACCATATTTGCAAGTAGGGCTGCACATGCAAGTCCAGGATCTAGGTGCAAATTTAAGGGCACCCATCTAGTTGTCCAAACTATGCTTGAAGGATGACAAGGTATCAACAAAGCTTGAAATGCAGGGGGAGTCTGTTACAGAGCAAGGGAGGCACAGGGTGATGAACTTCTCTCTCCATTTATTCGTTGATGAAGGCTGAGATCTCTGGTTCTGGCACACGCAGTGCAATTTGATTTGTCGAGGAAAATGAGGGCAAGAAGAACTAGGATCCCCAACAGCACTGTAAGCAAGGCATAGATCTCTCTTCACGAGCCTGTATGGCACCGAATAGAAGGACAATGACTCCCATTTTCTCCTGGTAGCGGTTTCTGAAACCAGACATCCTTTTTATTAGGTATCACTGCATTCGTTTGAGGTTTTTTTATGTGCCTGACAAGATACATGCTGAAGGGTACTTTATATTCTGTAACAGATCTAACTAGGGCAGGATGTAAGGGAAGAATGACTTCTTTGCTTTTAGAAGATATGCCTTTGGGAATTAGTTATAAAATGTGTGAACTAAAGTGCTGTCTGCAATATGCACAGTAATTTTATTAGCTGTTGACAGATTTCTGTACCTCCAGGATAACACATTGCTCTGCATTGGTCTATGTTTCTATTTCTACACCTTTCTGGAAAAATGGTTTATGGTTTCCCACTTTTTGCTGTAGCCAGGGTTGCCAGATTTCCAGCCCCCCAGGTAGGGACAAAAAGACAGTTCCACATTAAAGAACAGTAGCTCAGTAGCTCTGCACTAAACACGGAGCTTCTCGTGTTTAATGCATTGCAGTTCCGCATTCAACACAAGTAGCTCCGTGTTTAGCGATTTTTGATTGGCCCGTATACCGGCATATGGGCCAATGAAAATGCTTCGTGTTTAATGCGAACACAAGAACTCCGTGTTTAGCAATTTTTGATTGGCCCGTATGCCAGGTATACGGGACAATCAAAAACAAACAAAGCGGAGGCTGGCCAGGATTTAAACCGGCAGGGTGGGACTCGGGATCAGGCTGCTGATCTCGGGACAGTCCCGCCCAAATAGTGACGTCTGGCAACCCTGGCTGTAGCCCTCCACAAAGGGGTTCATTCAAACCCTGTGGTTTTTACCTGCCTTGCCTCAGGCCTCCCCCCACTGTCCCCTAGGAGTTTTTTCCATACTCATGCTTGGCCTCATACCTGGTTGCTATAGCTATATTTTTCTTATGCAAATTCCCACCTTTTTATATTAGTGTACATATACAGTGTTCTGCAAATGTATATATGAAAAAATCATCTTGTTTCAATAATTATCTACCTAACTTATACATTACCTTCATTTCAAAACGACATAACTTCCCTACCCCAAACAATAACCACTCAAGAAAAAACATCAGATTTTTTGAAACAGAGGAGTGCATTTGCATTCCAATGTCTCTGAGAAGACACAGCTAACCTCTACAGCTTTATTTACATAAGCAGAGCAGTTTTTCCTTGTGCAGGGAATTATCAGCGAGGGCTACTGGTTATTGAGCAAGGAAATTCTTGGACAGTGCTGCCTCGGTTTCCTTAGAACAAAATTTAATCAGCTCCCCTCCCTTGCTTGTTACAATTACAGCTACTGAGTGGGCTGCAGATCAAGAACAACTGCTACTGCACACCTGAGAAAGGGCCACAGGGTATAAGGACTTTTCCTTTATTTCAGTAAGACTACAGAATCTTAAACTCAGCTGTGAAACACAGATGGTCTATCTTGCTACTGCACTGTTCTCTGTGGTGTTTTTTGATATCCTCCTCAGAGTCATTTAGCAATCCCAGAATGTCCTTCTATATTACAGCTGCAGTATCTGAAACAGAAAGGAGGAAATCTCCTGCCCAGGGCAGCCCAATGCTTGGCCGGTATACAAAAGCCCTATTATCTTGCATGTATCGTATTTCACATTTATGCTCTCCAGACAGAACGTAGGGCATGAAAAGGGATGCATGGACACAACCACCCAGAACTTCTCTGCCATCAGTATGAACGCTACTTTTGCTAGATGGTCAGAACGCCTTGTTGCTGTACTGAATACTTAATACCAGATAAGTAACCCATTGGTTCATAGGTTGGTACTAGGTTATTGGCCCTAGGCCCTATACAATCCTAGCCATAACAATTTCTACCCACAATGTTTACTTCCCTGGACAGCCTGTCTAGCAGGGCAACTGACGTGATCCCCGGGGTGAATTTCCTATCTCCCATCCAATCGTCAAGGTTCCTTTTGAAGAGGGCCAAAGAGGTGCTCTGCTTGACATGTATGGGCAGTCTATTACAGAGTATGGGGAGTCTCTGGGTCAGGAACCTATCCCTCCAGCATGTCTTGTTTATTGTGATGACCAGGT
The DNA here is from genome assembly GCF_019279795.1 of Protopterus annectens. NCBI lineage: Eukaryota > Metazoa > Chordata > Ceratodontiformes > Protopteridae > Protopterus > Protopterus annectens. Next base: position 671,158,509 of record NC_056750.1, on the reverse strand, counting down.
TTAGATCCCTGGAATGTGTGGCGCTGAGGGATTGGGATTTCTTTAAGTAAAGCATGTCCAACAGCTCTGGGTTTGACACGGCCTTGTATGTTAAGCAAAGATCACTTCTGCGTAGACGATATGCAACAGAGTATAGCTGGAGTTTTTTTTAGACTGTCAGCATAGGGCATCTGCTTTAGGCCTATGATTCTTTTAATGAAGTATTTCTGCGGCCTTTCCAGTTGTTGCAGATGTCTTGAGAGGTGCATACCAAATGAGCCATTGTATTCTATAATGGGTCTAATGAGGGGTGAGTACTGTGAGACAATGACCTCCTTTTTTTCTGGATAAAAAGCCCTTCGTGATGAGGGGTGCCACATAGAAGGATTTCCTGACTGTTGTGGCGATGTGGTTATCGAAGGTGAGACCACTGTCCACCTGTGTCCCCAAGTCTCTTATCACACTTTCGGTGTTTAGTGTACTGCCACCTATGTGGTAATTCAACCGAAGTTGCACCAAAACCAGTTTATTCGATAAAGCTTTCGGGTCTACACCCTTCATCAGTATAGTTTTACAACAGTAATAACACATTTAAATAGGAGAATCAATTAAACAAATGCTTCAGCCCAACCCACTCACTCAACAACCTAAAATTATTTAAAAGGGCTACCCCACGCACACAAGAAAAAGGTTTTATATGTACATACAAATATTTATAAAACTTAATTTCACTTTTAAATATCTTAAAATAACTTAAAAGTATATAACATACATACACATACATGCATAATTATTTTACTACAGTATACATATATCTATACCCATAGAATATTATTATTATTATAATAATGATAAAATATTTGATGCCCACCTCCTATAGCTAACCGCTTCATATTTTTTCTCTTTGCTTTTTCACTAATAAGGGTTTTAAGTTTACAGCATTATTTAAACCTGGATTCATATCTGCTTGAAGCCTAATTATCCATTCCAATTCCTAAATTTAACAAACATTAAACTAACAGAAGCGCAAAGCTCACTATTAAGCAAAGGGCTAAAATTTATTCCGAATAAGAGGGACAATGTAGTGCAAGCATTGATGGACTTAAAAATGTTTGTACGTAGCATTGCACTGAAATTGATTTTTAAAAATGAAAATGAATATAAGCCTGTTTTTAAAAGATCAAGTTTATTTATGCCCTTGTTATGCCCGATTCTGCTTGCTTTTTCAAATGTAGTTGAGTGTGATATAAGAAATTACTATAAAAGTAGAGCTTGTAAGAAGAAAGTATATAATATCACATATCAGGAAAACTTGGCTATTAATGAACAATGATGCTATTGTGATGAAACAAGCAGATAAAGGTGGTGCAAGTGTGATCATGAAAAGAGAGTATTATTATAAAAAATTCTATGAGATTCTGAATGATTTGGAAACTTTTAAAGAAATACCTTATGTCCAAGTGCAGAAAGTTATAGCTGAAGTCAATATGATAATATATGATTTACAATTAACAAATGATATTAGTTTGGACTTGTTTAACTATTTGACTGTTTCATGCCCTAGAATACCCCAAATTTATGGCAACCCTAAAATAAATAAAGATCTGTTAAATCCACCCCTGAGGCCTATAGTCTCAGGTGGTGGATGGATAACAGAACCCATTTCTAAATACTTACAGAATATGCTAGGAAAGTATTTAAAAACTTGTAGTACAGTGTTAAAAAATACTGATGACTTTCTGGAATGCCTGCATAAATGGCAGTTAGAAAATAATGTGGATAACTGTATTATGGTTACTTTAGACATTACATCCCTATTCACAGTTATTCCTAATGAATATGGGGTCAATGCAATAAGGAACTTTTTAAATAATGAAATAAAAATGCACAGTAGGGAAATAGAAACTTTATGTGCACTTTTAGAAGTAGTATTGATGCACAATGTATTTATTTTTGATCAGAAACTATTTCTACAGCTTAAAGGTGTTGCGATGGGTACATCAGTGGCAAATACTTATGCCAATTTAGTACTATATGAATGGGAGAAAGAAATACTAATACATAATGACAACCCTTTAAATCGACTAGCAGTCTTTTATAAAAGATTTGTCGATGATTGTTTTTTGTTATGGAAAGTTTCATTAATAGAACTTGAGGAATATATGCATTATTTAACTAGTTCGACTGATTTTTTGAGATTTAAATTAGAAGCATCTAAGGATAGTATTAACTTCCTAGATGTAACACTTTCAAAAAGTAACAACAAAATAATGTCTAAGGTATACAGGAAAGAAGTTGATTCCTTAAGGTACATAACCAAGAATAGTATGCATGCACCTCATATTTATAAAGGTGTTATGAAATCACAATTTATTAGATTGTGTAAGTTAAACACAGATGATGGTAATTTTATTGAGCAAGCTGATAGCATAGCTCAAGAGTTCCAAGCAAGTGGTTACCCTACAGAGCTTATTGAGCAAGAGTTAAATAAAGTTATGCTAGAAAGAAAAGGACATTATAAACCTATAATGTTAGGAAGTATAACACCTGAAAAGGATAAAGTGCATAAAGGTAAGGAATTTGTTAGGTATATAACTACATATAATCTTAATACATATAATGTGAATGCCATATTAAGAAAGAATTGGCCTATATTGGTAGCTATGCCTGAAATTCAATCTATAGTGGGAAGTAAACCTTACTTGGCATATAGAAGTGCTGAAACTTTAAAACAAAAGCTTTGTTATAAAGATTTCAAGAATAAACCTACAACTCAAAAAGAGGTAGGCACAAGGAAATGCTATAATTGTTCATGCTGCAGTGATTTATTTGAAGGTAGAGACTACTTTGAACATCCTAATGATGGACAGATCTATAAAGTGAATACACTGACAACATGTAATGCAGAAAAAATTGTGTATTTAGCATCGTGTTTAGCTTGCACTTCATTTTATGTAGGCAAAACTACTAGAAAACTTAAAGAAAGAATAATAGAACACAAGTCGGACATTAGAAGAAAGATACAAACTAATGCTTTAAGTAAGCATATTATGGAAGAAGGAAGTAATCATGTGTTTAAATTTAGGGTATTGGCAACAGTTAATTTAAGTATTAGAAAAGGAGACATCAATAATCTCCTTGAACTAAAGGAATTGGAATGGATAATTAGGCTTCAAGCAGATATGAATCCAGGTTTAAATAATGCTGTAAACTTAAAACCCTTATTAGTGAAAAAGCAAAGAGAAAAAATATGAAGCGGTTAGCTATAGGAGGTGGGCATCAAATATTTTATCATTATTATAATAATAATAATAATAATAATATTCTATGGGTATAGATATATGTATACTGTAGTAAAATAATTATGCATGTATGTGTATGTATGTTATATACCTTTAAGTTATTTTAAGATATTTAAAAGTGAAATTAAGTTTTATAAATCTTTGTATGTACATATAAAACCTTTTTCTTGTGTGCATGGGGTAGCCCTTTTAAATAATTTTAGGTTGTTGAGTGAGTGGGTTGGGCTGAAGCATTTGTTTAATTGATTCTCATATTTAAATGTGTTATTACTGTTGTAAAACTATACTGATGAAGGGTGTAGACCCGAAAGCTTTATCGAAAAACTGGTTTTGGTGTAACTTCGGTTGTGTTTTTGAAATTTGGTATTATCACAACTGTGTTTCAAGATCTATGTGGTAATTCACAGGTACATGCTTTTTCCCAAAGGGGATAACTATACATTTCTTGGCACATGGCTCTGGCACTAAGCATCTGTTTCTGTAAGGCCCTTTTGTAGAATATCCACATCATTTGGGGATTCAATAATGGCTCCCAGTTTACAGTCATCTGCACACTTTGTTAGCCAGAGTCCCTTAGTGTTGGCCTGTACTTCAGAGAAGTAGATGCCAAACAAGAGCAGTCCCAGGACTGAACCCTGAGGTACTCCACTTGTCTGGAGCTGGATTTTGAGTCAGCTTCTTTTACAGTGTGAGTTCTCTCAGTAAGCCAGTTGGCAACCCATTGAGTGATGTATGGATTAATGCCCAGCTTAGTAAGTTTATCTATGATTCCAGAGTGGGGGGTGGTGTTGAAGGCCTTGGCGAGGTCCACATAGGCTGTGTGGACCACCTTACCCTCATCCACAGCTCTGGAGACTGATTCGAAGAAGTCAATCAGGTTCAGGAGACAAAATCGGCCCATCACAAACCCAAACTGGGTGGGGTCCAGTGTTTGAAGGTTGCCAATGTCTTTGTTTATAAGTTCCATGATAATACGTTCCATGGCCTTGCAGATCAGGCTCGTCAGACTGATGGGGCGGTAGTTCTCAGGATCCAAGGTGGATCCCCCCTTGTGTTTTTTTACACTACCTTGGTCATTTAGTTCATTTTGCTACCTAGACTTCATGTCATCCAAAAAGGGAAAATGTCACTGAAGGAGATGGATTCCACATAAGGATTGTCAAGGACACTGTCTGTTTTGTTTGGGTGCTTCCCATGACTATACCTCTTGTTGAATCTACAAGGCATTTGTGCCCAAGACACTCAGAAGCCGCTAGTCTTCCCTGGCCATTTATCTTGAAAACCAATGGCTTAAACTATCAGGCCAGGGTACCATGGCATAACACTTTAACCTTGACATACTCCCACTAGATAAGAAGAATTCCAAGAAGTCTCCACCAGACATCCCTCTAGAAGTGGATAATATCCAGCATCTACATCAGATTCTTCTGCCACAACCTCGTCATAGTCCTGTATGGATCCGTCCTACTGCATATCCTCTGAGGCTTTGCAGGCATCTGCTCTAGACATCGAGGAAGGAACCATGGTTAACTATCCTGGAAGGTCCTAGAGGGATTCCAAAGATACTGGTCAGGGGGAGGTTCAAGGTTCTCTTATCAAATCTTGGCAACGGTTGGAACCTCCAGTATTTGTTAGGGCTGATGTTCCCCTCCAAGAAAGGATGAAAACTGAAGCATGTTTCTGTCCATCCTAAGGATCCTCAAAGGGAATGGCATGAGTTTACTCAGGGCTCATTTCTGCCTTGATAGCCCTAAAGCCTTCTCAAGGTGTTTCAGTACCTGCTCCTCCTTGGACCTCTATCTCTTCTAAATGGCTTAGGGAACCAAATTCCTTGGATGAGGATTCAGTGTCTGATGAGTGGTCTTTGTCCTATTCTTCACAGTTGTCTTTGCCTTTGGTTTATGGCTCTGATGAAGAGGTGTCTGTCTCCTTTTGAGGAAATGTCCTCTGGGGCCACAATTGCCAGGATGATGTAATACTTTAAGGGGGATTCTTCTCAAGTGTCTGATATTCAGAGAAGATATTTGAGTTGCTTCAAGTGGATACTCCTAAACCACTGTCAGTTCCTCCTGTGTTAGCTGCCTTGTGAAACACTTTCATTGCTGCTTCCAACTCTCCAGATTCTCAGCCTCCTGCTCTTAGGAAGCCTGATAGGTTCTATAAGATTCTTGAGGATTATCAGTTTTCATTTAAATGTCCTTCTGCTGATCCTGATGTGGTGTCCATCTCTTCTGATAAACCTTCTAAGCTTTTGCCCTCTTCCAAACTTCTGCCTTCTGATTGAGAGTAGGGCAATGGAGAGGATTGGTAAGAAAGTTTACACTGCTTCTTCGTTGGCCTTTAGGGCTGTTAATTACCAGACCCACATGACCAGGTATGCTCTGGCCTTGACTGCTCAGGCTTGTCAGGTTATTTCTGACCTTCCTGATTCTGAAGGCAAATCCTCTGACTTATCTTTTTTAGGTTCTGCTTCTCAAGTGGCTCACCACTCTATTACGCGTAGCTATGATGCTGCTGACATCTCTGCTAGGGCTGCAGCTTTTTTTGATCTGTCATGAGGCAGTATTCTTGGCTTTGTCTACAGTCTCTGCCTGAGGACATTAAGGCCAAGTTGTTGGATGTTCCTTTGGATAATACTCATCTTTTTGGGACTGCTGCTGACTTGTTTCTCTTCAAGAATAAGGCAAAGCCTTGCAGGACTTTAAACATATTTTTATTCCTCCTATCCCTAAGTTGCAGAGAAATTATCCTTCCAGATCTTCTTTTGTTCACAGGCAACCCCACCAGGCCTCCGAGGGCAGGAAGTGTGGGAGGCAGACCACTCTCCTAAGGCTTTTCAGATTTCTGTGGCCCAGAAGCCTCCTTTATCTGATAGGCCTGCTTCTCTGACAATTCACCCCCCTCACACACACACACTTCTTTCAGCCCAAGTTCCTTTGTCCCTTCGACTTTCTCTTTTGACTTCCAATTTGGTGTCTTATTACTTGAGACTCTTGGGTTCGTTTTATCATGCGTCAGGGTTACTTCATGGAATGGAAGTCTCTCCCTCCTTTTTTAGAGATTCCTCACTATCCTCCAGAGCAACTTCCTCATTTTCCAAATTTTCTAGGGTCCTTCATGAACAAAGGAACCATTCAACTTGCCCCCCCCTTCCCAAGTGGGAAAGAGTTTTATTCCAGGATATTCCTGGTTCCTCAAAAGGGCGGCACTTGGAGACCTATTGTGGATCTCTGCCGGCTCAATATCTTTCTAGAGATCCTTTCTTTTTGGATACGTACTTTTCAAACCCGGTTTCCTCTTTTACTACCCCAGGCTTTTATGGTGTCCTTGGATCTGAAAGATGCTTACCTTCATATACCTATTTACCTTCTTATCAGGGAAGTTTTTACATTTTTCTGTGCCTTTCTTTCATTTTCAGTTCTCTGTTTTGCCCTTTGGTCTTTCTATTGCTCCAAGGGTATTCACAAAATGCCTAGCTCCTGTAATTGTTTCTGCAGGCTCCAAGGTATTCAGATTTTTCCTTATCTAGAGGACATGTTGCTTCAGGCACCTTCTTATAGTCGGCTGTTAATGGATCTGAAGTTCACCATCTCTCTTCTTCAATGTCTGGGTTTACTATCAACTTCCAAAAGTCCATTCTGACTCCCTCTCAGGATCATGTGTATCTGGGATGCAGGATTCAGACAGTGCGAATGTTGGCTTCTCTTTCACCTCAAACAGTTTTGCCACTGACAACCTTCTTTCAGTCTCTTCTTACTCTGACCGCTGTGCCACCCAGGTGAGTTTCTTTAGGCCATGGGATTCGTGGCCTGTTCTAGTCCAGTGCTTTCTCTTGCTAGACTGAATATGTGGAAGCTTCAGTGGAACCTCAAAAGTCAGTTTGGCTGCAGCATTGTCATCCTCTGGAATTCAGTGCACCTCTCCTTCCCTGTCTAAAGGAAGAATTTGAGTGGTAGATTCAACAGTTTGCTCTCAACCCAGGCTGGCCCTTTCAGCCTCCAGTCTCTTCTCAAAAACTGTTCACTGATGCCTCAGACATGTACTGGGGGGCTTTTTTTGGTTACTCAAAAGTTCAGGGTCTCTGGCCTCCCCCGTCACAGTCAGACCATATAAATATCAAAGAGATGAGGGTTCTGATTCTGGCCCTTCAAGCTTTACACCACATGTTCTCTCCGGGCCCCTTGAAGGTGTACACAATCAACACTAGAGTGATGCGGTAGATCAACATGAAGGAAGGTACAAAATCCACCTCCTCTGCAGGATCTCTTCAGGCTTGGGAGGCAGCTCTCAGTTATCAGTTAACTTTTCAGGCAGTATACATTCCTTCAGAGCACAATCTAATGGCAGGCTCTCTGAGCAGGTCCAAACAAAGTCTTATGAATGGATGTTTCACAGAGACATGTTCCTGGACATTGTCCATCAGTAGGGTATTCCTCGGTATGACACCCGTGCACTGGCCCAGTAATCAAGGAGCCTCAATCCTCACCACTAACAGTGAGGGGCATCCATATAGGGAAAGGATAATAAATACACACACAGTAAAGTACAATTTCCCTTAAGAGCACACAGAGATCGCAGTCAATCTGGGGCTGGTTTCTCCCTTTCTCTCCAGATCCCCAATAGGACTTCTCACTGGCATAGCTATAGGGTCCAGATCTCAGCCTAGTGGGCAAGCTAAAAACCTCCAGCACCCTCACTGTCCAACCACTGCTTCATGTCCCTGCCAAAGTAGCTGACACACACACACACACACACACACACACACACACACTTTGATATAAGAGTTATATACAACCACACAGACACTCCTGGGGAAGGCTGGCACAGGTTCTCCAGCTATGCCCTTTTACCCAGACTATATGGTACAAATCACTGCCACTACCCAGCTAATATTTATCAGCTACTCAAAGGCCCTTATTAAAGGGTGTCCAATTATTACTGTGCAATATTATTATCCAAATGGTACGTGTGACTGAACAGCAAAGCTTATTTGGAGTGACTTGGTACAGTATCACTATATACATGCAATGTACTCATAGCATAAATTATCTCTACTCAGAACTGCCACAGTTGAAAGGTTTAAAAATATTTAATAATAAATAATAAAAATACAAGATAATATTTCTTACTACACAGTGCTAGTCAAGAGTTCAGAGATCACAGAGAAATGTTTAAAATAATACAGTAGAAAAGTTCTGACATCACAGAGAAACAAACTAGTCTAATCTTCCCTTTTCCTAGCTATATCTAAGAGAATACACTGTTCTAAAATCCTACCTACATAGAGACACAGGCAGCGCTGGTGATGTTGGATGTTCTCAAGACAAATGCTATAATGCTCTCATGCTTTCTCTCCTTAAACTGATACACAGTACCACTGATTCATTTCAGAGTACATCATTTCTTTCTGGTTCCCAGGCTAACAGAACTCAGAGGTTAATGGCCCATTTTGATTTTGTAGCTGGTCAGGACGTCAAGGCAATAAAAGAAGTTATACATGCAAATTCTAGCAATTAAAGACAATAGCCAGAGTTCCTTCATCCAGACATATCAGCTCCGAGGTTTGACATCAAAGAATTGACTTATCAGCTTTGTTACAGCAGAGTGCACTGTTACATTTTTGCAGTTCCACATTTAACACCATTTTTTCCCATTTAAGAGAACAAGCCTGTGGCTTGTATTAATATTTACAAATGACAGAATTATCTACAAAATTCTATCTGGCTAGGCTGGCAGCCTTTACCTATCTTCACACTCAGATAGATCTTTTTGCCTCCCATCTGAACAGGGAGCTTCTTCTCTTCTGTTGCAAAGTGCCATGCCATCTGGCTTGGAAGAGGAGTGCCCTGTATTTTCCTTGGAAGGAGATGTTTCTTTATGATTACTCTTTCCTCTACTTCCAAAACTCCTGCAGACGTTTCAGCTGGACTCCTTGAAAATCATGCTAGTGACTCCCTTTTGGCCAAGACAGCAGTGGTTCCCCCTCTTAATACAACGTGGCCAGGGGCAATCACCACAAGTTCTCACCAGCTGGATCTCCACACACAGGACAAGGGGTCTTTCATCCATCCTCACTTGTCCACTCTTCAACTGACTGTGGATGCTATAGTTTTGATCCCTTACAGGCACCTCTTTTCTGACAACATACTCAGGGTTTTGCAGGAGGGAAGGAAACTATCTATCAAGAAATCTTATATGTCCAAATGGAAAAGATTTTCGGTCTGGTGCCATGCTTGTAGCCAGGACCCTTTTTCACTGAGGGTCCCTTTGATTCTCTCTCTTATTTATAGGTTCCTATATTAGTACTAGGCTAGCTGCCCTTGTGGTCCATTTTAAGCCTAGCCAATTACCCCATGTGAGAATCAAGCTCTGCACCTTGTGTCTGTAAGGTAAACACCTTAACCATTATGCCAACCTCCCACTGACCAATTTGTGTGAAATGCTCGAGTCTGGCCTGGCCTTTTCTTCTGTGAAGGCCCATTTGTCAGACATTTCTACTTGTATGCCCTTGAATCCTTCTTTGACTTCTCGTTCTGAGGCCAAACAATTTCTTAAAAGCATCCTGCTTATTAGGCCTCCAAGGAAACCTATTCCTCCTCCTTGGGACCTCAATTTTGTTTTGGAAAAATTGACTAAGGCTCCTTTTAACCTTGACATTCTACTTCTTTGCAAATGGAAGACTGTTTTGTTGCTGGTTCTTACTGCTGCTCAGAGTGTTTCTGAGCTACAGGCCCTTATGGTAATTCCTTGTTTTTTTTTGGTTTTCACAGGGACAGAGTGTCCCTTTGTACTAATCTTTTTATGCTCAAGATAGTAAATTAGTAGTCCTTGAACCAGTCGGTAAAACTCTTCCTTTTCCCCTTCTCCTCAGTCTGCTTGTGAGAGGATCCTGCATACCTTGGATTTGGACAGACAGCTCAGGTACTATTTGGGTAAAACTAAGGTCATTTGCAAGTCTGATTAGCTTTTTGTTTCCTTTCATCCCAGGTCATTGGGTTTGGTGGTTTCTAAGCAAACAATCTGCTCTTGGATATTTAAGGCCAGTTTCTTTTTCTCTTCTTTTCATGGCAAATCTCTGTATACTTCTGTTAGGGCTCATTCCCCAAGAATGTTGCCTCTTCTGGTGCCTTCTTCAATGGGTTGGACACAATTCCATTCTTGAAGCTGCTACTGGGTCTTCATTGCATACCTTTACTAAGCATTACAACTTGGATATGGTTTCTAGGGCCAGAACAGGTTTTTCTAAAACCATTTTATGTGGATTTGTTAACCCAGCCACTGGGGATGCACAAGCCAGTGCATTTCTTCGTGCTGGTCCCAAGCCCGGATAAATGGAGAGGGTTGCGTCAGGAAGGGCATCCGGCGTAAAACTTTGCCAAATATTTCATACGGACACCAGTAAATATTTCCATACCGGATCAGTCGAGGCCCGGGTTAAAAACGACCACCACCAGTACTGTTAGTCAGCAGGGTGCTGGTGGAAATTGGGCTACTGTTGGCCGAAGGAGGAGAAGAGGTGGAAGGCATGGCCAAAGGCAGGAATAAAGGAGAAAGGCTAGGACTGTGGTAGTGAGGGTCGGAACTTTAAATGTTGGCAGTATGAATGGTATAGGGAGAGAGCTAGCTGATATGATGGACAGAAGGAAGGTTGGTATATTGTGTGTGCAAGAGACCAAATGGAAGGGGAGTAAGGCTAGGTGTATCGGAGGTGGGTTCAAATTGTTTTATCATGGTGTGGATGGGAGGAGAAATGGCATTGGAGTTATCCTGAAGGAACAGTATGCTAAGTGTGTTTTGGAGGTGAAAAGAGTGTCAGATAGAGTGATGTTTATGAAGCTCGAAATTGATGGTGTAATGATGAATGTTGTTAGAGCATATGCTCCACAAGTTGGGTGTGCGATGGATGAGGAAAGAAAAATTTTGGAGTGAGTTGGATGAAGTGGTGATGACTGTATCCAAGGGTGAGAGAGTGGTGATTGGAGCAGATTTCAATGGGCATGTTGGTGAAGGGAACAGAAGAGATGAGGAAGTGATGGGTAGGGTGTGGAGTAAAACTAAGGCATGCAAAAGGTCAGATGGTAGTGGATTTTGCAAAAAGGATGGACATGGCTGTGGTGAATATGTATTTTAACAAGAGGGAGGAGCATAGGGTGACATACAAGAGTAGAGGAAGATGCACACAGGTGGATTATATATTATGTAGGAGGGCCAGTTTGAAGGAGACTGGAGACTGTAAAGTGGTGACCGGGGAAAATGTAGTTAGGCAGCATAAGATGGTGGTTTCTAGGATGACGGTGATCAAGAAGAGCAGGAGTGTGAGAGGCAGCACCAAGGATCAAATGGTGGAAATTGAAAAAGGGTAATTGTGAAGTGGAGTTCAGGGATGAGTTAAGACAGGCACTGGGTGGCAGTGAAGAGTTACCAAATAGTGGGGTAACTACAGCAGAGCTAGTAAGGGAGATGGCTAGAAAGGTGCTTGGTAGGACATCTGGACAGAGGAAGGATGACAAGGAGACATGGTGGTGGAATGAGGAAGTACAGGAGAGTATACAGAGAAAGAGGTTGGCAAAGAAGAAGTGGGACTGTCAGAGAGATGAAGAAAGTTGACAGGAATATAAGGAGATGAGGTGCATGGCATAGAGAGAGGTGGCGAAGGCTAAAGATAAGGCATATGAAGAGTTGTATGAAAGGTTGGACACTAAGGAGGGAGGAAAGGACCTGTACCGATTGGCTAGACAGGGAACGAGCTAGGAAAGATGTGCAGCAGGTAAAGGTGATAAAGGATAATGAGGGAAACGTACTCACAAGCGAGGAGAGTGTGTTGAGCAGCTGGAAAGAGTACTTTGAGGGGTTGATGAATGAAAAGAATGAGAAGGAGAGAAGGTTGGATGATGTGGGGATAGTGAATCATGAAGTACAATGCAAGGAGGAAGTAAAGATAGCTATGAAGAGGATGAAGAATGGAAAGGCTGTTGGTCTAGATAACATACCTATGGAAGCATGGAGGTGTTTAGGTGAAATGGCAGTGCAGTTTTTAACCAGATTGTTTAATGAAATCTTGGAAAGTGAGAGGATGCCTGAGGAATGGAGAAAAAGTGTTTTGGTACAGATTTTTAAGAATAAGGGTGATGTGCAGAGCTGTAGTAACTACAGAAGGATTAAACTGATCAGTCACAGCATGAAGTTATGGGAAAGAGTAGTGGTAGCTAGGTTAAGAAGGGACGTGATGATTAGTGATCAGCAGTATGGTTTCATGCCGGGAAAGAGCACTACAGATGCAATGTTTGCTCTGACAGTGTTGATGGAGAAGTACAGAGAAGGTCAGAAGGAGTTGCATTGTGTTTTTGTAGACTTAGAGAAAGCATATGACATGGTGCTTAGAGAGGAGTTGTGGCACTGTATGAGGAAGTCAGGAGTGTCAGAGAAGTATGTAAGAGTGGTACAGGACATGTAGGAGGGTAGTGTGACAGCGGTGAGGTCTGCAGTGGGAGTGAAGGATGCATTTAAGATGGAGGTGGGATTACATCAAGGAGCAGCTCTGAGCCCTTTCTTATTTGCAGTGGTGATGGACAGATTGACAGACGAGATCAGACAGGAGTCCCCATGGACTATGATGTTTGCAGATGACATTGTGATCTGTAGTGAGAGTAGGGAAGAGGTGGAAGAGACCCTGGAGAGATGGAGATATGCTCTAGAGAGAAGAGGAATGAAGGTTAGCAAGACTATGACAGAATATATGTGTGTGAATGAGAATGAGGATAGAGGAATGGTGAGGATGCAAGGAGGTGAGGTGGCGAAGGTGGATGAATTTAAATACTTGGGATCAATAGTTCTGCGTAGCAGTGAGTGTGGAAGAGAGGTGAAGAAGAGAGTACAGACAAGATGGAGTGGGTGGAGAAGAGTGTCAGGAGTGATTTGTGACAGATGAGTACCAATAAGAGTGAAAGGGAAGGTCCACAAGAGGGTAGTGAGACCAGCTATGTTATATGGGTTGGAGACAGTGGCATTGACAAAATGGCAGGCGTTTGAGCTGGATGTGGCAGAGTTAAAGATGTTAAGATTTGCACTGGGTGTGACGAAGGTGGACAGGATTAGGAATAAGTATATTAGAGGGTCAGCCCAGGTTGGAAGGTTTGGAGACAAAGCCAGAGAGGCAAAATTATGTTGGTTTGGACATGTGCTGAGGATGGATGCTGAGTATATTGGGGAAAAAGATGCCAAGGATGAAGCTGCCAGGTAACAGGAAAAGAGGAAGGCCTAAGATAAGGTTTATGGATGTGGTGAGAGAGGACATGCAGGTGGTTGGTGTGACAGAGCAAGATGCAGAGGACAGGAAGAAATGGAAACAGATGATCCATTGTAGCGACCCCTAACGGGAATAGCCGAAAGAAGAAGATGATGATGATGATGATTTTATATGGATTTGTTGATGACTCTTCTCAGCCTTCCACCTCCCATTTTGTTTCTTGAGCTTTATTACTCTCCATTCTGTTTTAGACACTGCAGCAGTAATATAGAAGGACATAAACAGTTGCACAAACTCCTACCATAACAGCAGTTGTCTTGCTCTCCACTGCTGCAGTATTCTCACCCTCTCTCCAACCCACCTCCCGTTTGTTTGTTTTAGATTCTCTTCTTGCTGAGGGGTTTCCCCTTTTCCTTCTGGATGTACATGAACGTCCTCTGGAAACTGTTCTCTTCTAGGGCAATTAAGTTCTGGGTAGTTGCATCCAAATGTCCCTCTTATGCCCTACATTATGTTCAGAGAGCAGAAATGTGATGTACAGTGCATACAAGATAATTATTGTTTCATATATTGGCAGAGTGTTGGGCAGCCCTGGGCAGGGGATGCCCTCCTTTCTGTTTTGGAGACTGCAGCAGTGAAGTCAAGGCCATCTACTGTTATGGTAAGATTTTATACAAAGTACAGTTGTGTACACTTACCATAAATGTAGACGTTAGAGTGTATTCACTGTAGCAGTCATTACACGTGGGCCATCCTGCCAGGGGTAGACCTCAGTCGGCCCGAATACCAGAGGCTTAGTATTTCTGTGTTGGTTGCTGTTGCTCCAGGACTTGACGTCAGGTCATCAGTGGTATAAAATCAGGCAGCCGACGCCATTACATCAGTTTTTCTTGCCCCAACTGTCAGGAGATCCCAAATAGGGAGCTAGGTTATGGTGGAAGAACACCACCAGTAGAAAGTAAATACCAAAAATTTCCGGTATTTCCGGTATTCCAGTCCTTTTTCTAAGGAGAGAGGAAGAGAGAGAGAGAGAGACAAGGGGAATGGAGGGTGGGAAAACCGGACTGCAACAGTGAATACACTCGAACATCTACATTTATGATAAGTGTACACAACTGTACTATGTTCTTCGTGTTTCACTGTTGCAGTCATCACAACTGGGTTGATTCCCAAAGCTGGAGAAAAGGGTGGAGGCAGTCAAGAAGAGTGGGGGCTGGCTAGGATGCCCTGCAAGACTACAGTGGCAAAGCCTGCCCTGGATTTGGAGAAGATAGGCAGGTGGTAATGCTTGGTGAAGTTATGAACAGAAGTCCATGTTGCAGCCTCCATGATGGCCCTGGTGGGGACCCCTCTGAGAAAAGCTGCAGAGGTGGAGGTTGCCTTGGTGGAATACATCCTGAACCCCTTTGGGGGTGGTTTCCCATGCTGTTTGTAGCAGAAATGGATGCATTGTGCTATCGATCTGGAGATTGTTTGTTTGGATATGGCCTTGCCCTCTGCCCCTGTTGCGAAGCTGACTAGCAATTGGTCAGTTTTCCTAAAAGATTTAGTCCTATCCAGATAGAATCTGAGCTGTCTGTGCACATCTAGAGAGTGCAGAATCCTTTCCCCCTTGCTTTGTGGGTTAGGGAAAAAGATGGGCAATTGAATGGATTGGTTGAGAGCCACACTAGACACCACTTTAAGCATGAAAAATGGGTTATTCCTGAGGGAGACCATGTCAGCATGGAAAATGATGAAGGCCTCTTCAGCCATGAGTGCTTGTAGCTCTGAAACTCTTCTAGCTGAAGTGATGGGCAGAAGCAAGGCTGTTTTACAAGAGAGGAATTTTAACTCAGCTGAAGCTGCAGGTTCAAAGGGGGGTAGGGTGTGCTTTTCCAACACAAAGTTAAGGTCCCAAGCTGGAGTAGGAGCTCTTCTGGGTGGCCTTAAGTTGTTAGCCCCTCTTAGGAATTGTTTGATGAGAGGGTGTGAAGACAGGTGGCTCTGTGCTGTAAAGGGCAGAGATGGCAGAGGCATGAATTTTAATAGAAGAGAAGGATAGACCCCTGTGTAGTAGGTCTGCCAGGCAATCCAGGATGAGAGGTAGGGAGGGCTGTGCTGTTTCGGCTCACTTAGCCTGGATCCAGGTGCAAAACCTTTTCCACTTGTCAGTATAGGATTTTCTAGTGCTGGGGCATCTGGCCTCACGTATAACATCTAGGACTTGTTTGCTTAGGCTGGCAGCTTGAGGAGAGATCAGGGAATAAGCCAGCCAGATTGAGGGTCTACATGAATTCTCCATTCTTCTGGGTCAGGAGTGTTGGGATCTGAGGTAGGTGCCATGGTGGCAGGGTGACAGGCTGCGCAGCAGTGGGTACCAGTGCTGGTATAGCCAGTCTGGGGCAATCAGGATTGCCCTTGGTTTTTCCTCCCTTATTTTGAGCAGTACCCTTGAAATGAGTGGTAGAGGGGGAAATCCATAGACTGAGAGGTTTACCCAATGGAACGATAGAACATTCACTTTCCAGGCCTTGCTGTGAGATCCCCTGGTGCATAGTTTGCTGAGCTGATGACTGGAGTGGGAGGCAAAGAGGTCCACCTTCGGGGTGCCCCATTTCTGGGTTACAAGAGTGAAGGTTCTGTGGTCTAGTTGCCACTCATGTGGGTCTAGCAGGTTTCTGCTTAAGTTGTCTGCCAAAGAGTTTAGGGAGCCTCACAGGAATTGTGCTAGCAGGTGTATTTGCATGGCTGAGGCTGTGTGCCAAAGGGTCATGGCGAGCCTGCAGTGAGGATAAGAGTGAGTCCCTCCCTGTTAGTTGATATACCATATCACTATGGTGTTGTCTGTTTTGCTCAGTAGAGGCCCCAGGGATAGCAGGGGTCTGAAGGCTGTCAGGGTGTGCTGAACAGCTAGCATTTCTTTTTGGTTGATGTGCAGATGTATTTTATTTGGGCTCCAATGGCCCTGAATGCACCTGCCATCCAGGTGTGCACTCCAGGCATAGTCTGATGCATCTGTGGTGAGGGACTGGGTGGCGTGGGGTCGTTAGAAGGGAAGTCCCTTGTTGTGGTTGCATGCTGCTGCCCACCAAAGAAAATCTTTCCTTAGATAAGGTATCATTGGCATGAGAGTTTCCAGGTCTTGACAGTGTTGACACCAAAGGCTTTTTAGGTACCATTGTAGTTTCCTCATATGCAGTCTGGCATACGGAATGAGTAGAATGCAGGAGGACATGAACCCTAAAGCTTGCAGGATTTTCCTTGTGGATAACTGGGTTCTGGTGGTTAGTTGAGAGAAGTAGCCTGTCAGGTAAGCTTGTTTTTCCTGGAGTAAAGAATGCCATCTGGGATGTTGTGTCCAGGCTTGCTCCCAGGAATACAATTTTTTGTGTGGGGACTAGTTTTGATTTATTTTTGTTGATAGTATACCCCATGGAGGTCAGTAGGTCCTTTACAAAGGTAAGGTGCTGTAACAGCTTTTCCTGACTGCCTGCCTGAATCAGGCAAACATCTATGTAGGGGTAAATTTGAATATTTCTTAGTCTGCAAAAAGCAATGGCTGGAGCCAGGCATTTTGTGAAAACTCTGGGAGCAGCGGATAAACCAAAGGGAAGTGCAGAGAACTGAAAGTACACAGATACTGCCCTGAAACACAGATATTTCCTGCAAGATTCCCTGATTGGGATGTGTAGGTAGACCTCTTTTAGGTCTAGGGTAGCTAACCAAGCATCCTTGGAAGGCATAGGAAGAAGCTGCTGGAGGGTGAGCATTTTGAATTTTGGTATCACCAGAAAGATGTTTAGAATGGATAGATCAAGGATTGGGGGCCAGGTGACCTCTTTTCTGGGTACCAGGAAGAGTCTGGAATAGAAACATTGGCCTATCTGGTCTGCAGGAACATACCGTATTGCCCTCATGGACTTGCTTTCTGGCTTCTGCCCACTGGTTTGGAGGAAGATCTGGGAACCCTTTTGGGGTTGGCAGAGTGTAGAAATAAAATATGTATCCCTGGGACACTATGTTGAGGGCCCATCGGTCGTTGGTAATAGAGGCCCAGTTGTTTGCATGAAAGGAGAGTTTTCCTCCTAGGGGCACAAGCAGGTGGGCAAAGGTAAGGGGTGGAGGAGTTCTTACAATAAGGGGGTGGCTTAGCACTCCCTGTTTTTGAAGAGGAGAACTCCATTGCTTAGATATCTGCATTCCCTGGGACTGCTGTCGGGGTCTGGGCTGAGCTGGCCTGCAGGGGGCCGGAAAGGACTAGTGCTTGGAGGGGCAATGCCTACTGAACTTCGGAGACTGGACCTGTAAAAAGTCTTTAACTGTCTGCATAGATTTAGCTTTTTCTTCCATCTTTTTAAAGACATCTTCTGCCTTGGTGCCAAACAAATTGTCTTTGATCAATGCTGTGTCCAATAATTTTGATTTGACATGGTCTAGCAAGGTCTGTTCCTTAAGCCAAGCATGCCTTCTAAGGACAGAACCAGTGACTGCTGTCCTGAAAGATGCTTCCAGGGCATCAATACATTGCAAGGTGTGCCTAGTAACTTGTCTTGCAGAATGCATAAGCTCTTGCAATTCTTTATTTTCTGCACAAGCAAGAAAGAAAGATATTTTTTGTTTGAGGAGTTCCATGGTATGCTGCTGATATTTCAGCATGTGGAACTGACAATTTAGTGCTCCAATAGCAAGAGTTGCAGAGGTGTATACTTTTTTACCCCATCTGTCTAAAGCTTGGGAATCCCTGTCTGAAGGGGTGGGATTCTTAGGTTGAGGTTGCTTTAATTCCTTTAGGTCCTTGGGAGAGGACCTCTGGGTCAGCAGTAGGATTTTTGAAAAGGAATTTGTGAAGAGTCAGGGACTCTGTAGTACCTTTACTTGGACAGGACTAAACCTCAAAGGAAATCTGAACAGCTGCTGGTGGCATTTGCTGCAGGGGCAGGGGGAAGGCCATTTCAAAGCAAACAATTTCTAAATGGATAGGCCATTACATTCATTTCTGCTATAAGCACCATGGAAAACCTATCCCACAGGAGATTAGACCACACTCAACCAGGGCTGCATCTACCTCTAGAGCCTTTCTCAGAGATGTCCCTACCAGGGACATCCTAGAAGCTGCTACCTGGAGTTCTGTACATACTTTCACCAAACATTACCATTTGCCAATTTTCTCTAAATCCAGAGGTGGTTTTGCCACTGCAGTCTTGCAGGGCCTTATAGCTGGTCCTAATGCTATCTAAATTCCTCCTCCCATCCTTAGCTTTGGGAGTCCACCCATATGTGATGGCTGCAACAGTGAAGCACGAAGAACATAGTACAAATGTGTTTTCACTTACCATAAATGTAGATGTTCGAGTGTATTCACTGTTGCAGTCCTGGTTACCCTCCCTCCAGCCCCCTGTCTTCTATTGGCTATACCTCTATTCTCCTTTACTATGCTTAAAAGCTTTTTGGTGTATTTGCTTTTTTGTTGGAGGTATAACCTTGTGTGTGTATATACATATATATATATATATATATATATATATATATATATATATATATATATATATATATATATATATATATATATATATATATTTAATTGCTTCCCATTAGGGGGGGCACCTGACATCTGGGGCAAGAAAAACTGATGTAATGGCGTCAGCTGCAAGCTTTATACCCCTGACTACCTGACGTCATGGAAGATGAGACAGCAACCAACGCAGGACCCAAGACTTTGACAATCAGGCTGACTGAGGGCTACTGCAAGCAGATAACCCAAATGTGATGACTGCAACAGTGAAACACAAAGAGCATCACAGGTAGAACTTCTGGGACAAATTTGTGGTTTTCCATCTACTCATCAAGAGGTTCAGCGAGGTACTATGACATGGATGAGAAGTCTGTTCCAGAGATGGGGCAGCCACTGGGAGACTATCCTATCTCTCCACCAGGTTTTGTTGATGTTGCATATTAGATTTAGGCCTTTCAAGTGGGTAATGTCGAGGAGTTAGACTTACGAATATGTAGCAACTCTAGTAGGACAGGGTCCGATCTTGTCTTGTAGGCGAGACACAGACCACCTCTGAGCAATCTGTATGATACAGAGTAGAGTGATAGTGATTTGAGCCTGTCCGCATGGGACAGGTGTTGGGAGGTCATGGATTCTCTTTGTGAGGTATTTCTGTGGCCTTTGTAGTTGGCACAGGTGTTTGGAGAGGTGCATACCAAACAGAGCATTATACTCAATTACTGGCCTAATGAGTGAGGAGTACAGAGAGGTAATAACCTGCTTTCTTCTGGATGCAATCCCTTTACTTATGAGATAAATCAAGTAAAAGGCTTTTCTGACTACTGCCGCTACATGGTGGTTGAATTTGAGATTGTCGTCAACCTCAGTACCCAGGTCTCTCATCACAGGCTGTGTGCTTAGGGAGTTGCCATTAATGTGGCAATCAGTAGGGGCCATGTTTTTGCTGAATGGTATGATAATACATTTTTTTTTGCATTTAATTTAAGGCCAGGACTTTGGCACCCGTCAGTTGTTGCTGTGAGGCCCTCCTGCAGTATGTTAACATCATTTGGGAGTCAATGACAGCTCCCAACTTACAGTTTGTTTTTCTCCCGTGAGAACTGTCTGAATTCACTTGTTAATATAAATATACTGTGATGGGAGAACTTCTGGGCTTTGCTCAGTCAGACCTTCCAAGTCAACAAAGACAACTAAATAAATAAAACGTAAAAGGATTTCTTAACTATAACCACCATGTGATGGTGAAAAAAGAGCGAGCTATCAACCAGAGTGCCTAGTCTTCGATTAATTTGCATGATAACAGGATGTTTTCAACCAAATGCAGAGTGCTTCTACTTCTGAAAGTGGGTGATGCTACTTTTCTTGGTGTTTATTTCAAGTCCTTTTTCTAAGCACCAGTAATTGGCTTTAGTTAGCTCTTTTTGGAGACTACATGTATCCAAAACAGGATTTAACAATGCCACCCAGTTTGCAGTCAATAGCAAGCTTTGTTAACCAAAGATCATTGTTATATGGTCAGAAGACAGATGCTAAACAGGGGACGGGGCCTAGTACAGTTGCTCGGGAGACATCACTGGTCACCTTCATTCTGTCTGAGTTACCCTCATCCACTTAGCTGATGTTTGTTATATCCTTAAACCATATGGCTGTCCCTCTTACCGTCTATGGATTTATGCTTAAGGCCTTCAACTTATAAACAATTCCATCATGTGTTATGATATCAAATGGCTTGGCTAAATCAAAGTAGGCAGCATGGACGGTGTTACCACTGTCAGGCACCTGAGTGGCCTTCTCACAGAGGCTGAAAAGATTCAGCAGACAGGACCTGCCCTTTACGAGCCCATAGTGCAGTAGGTTGAGTTTAGTCAAGTTACTAATTTATGAGGTCAGTGATGATGTGCTCCATAGTTTTATAGCTAAGCCTAGTAAGGCTGATGGGTCTGTATTTCCTGGGGTCTATGATGGGTGCGCCCTTATGGAAAGGTATTATTGCAGCAGTGGGCCATAACCTGTAGTATGGCTTAGTTTTAACAGTCTGAGGAGGTGATCAGAGAGTGTATATTTAATACTGTTTATTAGACAATCTGGTATGTTACCTGGGCCCATGAATGAAGTGTTCTTGGTCTCTGAAAGTTCTTAAAAATGTGTTCCTTACTGATAATGGAGGGGAGTAACTCAAGGGTGATTTGAGAGAGGATGGCAGTTTCATGTGAGAATTTGCTTCACACTTCCCTGTCAGTACATTTGCAATGTATTTTGGGTTTGAATGGGAGGCTCCAATAAAACAAAAAGTTTGGAGAAGTACTGAGAGCTATTTCTTAGTTTTCTGATGTAACTGAAGGAGGACTGATAACTATCTTTTGCTTCAGTTGCTAGTCTTAATTTGTGTGATGATTTGCTGGTCACTATAGTGTTTTTTCAGTTTCTTAGTGATGTTGTTAATATAATTCTGATGAAGTGGGGTCCTGGTCCTACAAGGTATTTTAAGAGCTCCTTCCTTCTGTTATATAGTTTTTATTGGCAGACCACCCAGACCATTTATTTTTGAATTTACCACTGTATTTTGTTTTGTAAGTGACTGCCAGGTCCACATATGTATCTACATGGGCACAGAAATCATTAGTGTAGCTGACTGAATAACCAGGGTCAGTAGTGGAGTTTACATGGGTACATTTAGAGATTTCATCACACAGTTGTATGATGTCCTCCTTAAGGGTGGCATTGATTATGAAGTGAGTGGAAGTTTTGAGAGTGCAGACAAACCACATTATGGCCAGACTTTGCTAATAAAGGACTGACCACAGAACAGGAGCAGACAGAGGCCAATTTCATGAGTGTCACGTCAAGAATGTTTATGCTCCTGGTGGGTTTGAGGACAACTTGATCCATTATGTTTTTGTTTACCCAACTCAAGAATCACTAATCACTCCCAACATTGGAAGTGTGGGTGCACTAATCAATGGAAGGATAGCTAAAGTCACAGATTAAACAGTCATTGCATAAAGGGATATCCTGTAAGAATGCCAGGAATGTATCATGGTTATCTGGAACCATACAGTGATAGCAGGCTGTGAGTGGAACAGCTGATTTCCCTAAAGTGAGCTGAAGTTCAGTAAGTTCAATGAAGATTCTTTCAGTAACCAGTTTTAATGGACATTTCCCAAGTGAACAATTACCAGTAGCACTGAAGAAATGGCAGGCAGAAAATTCATGCACAGAAGGGGTACTTGTCTGTACCATGTCTCAGTAACAACACATACACATGCATTTCCAGATGCAGAAGGACCATGAGGTTAGCTAGTTTACTGTCGAGCTTCCTGGCGTTGAGTACAGCCACCATGATATTACCTAGCTTGGGAATGATGCTGCAAGTCTGTTACCTAGCTTGGGAATGATGCTGCATGCCTGTTACCTAGCCTGGGAACGATGGTGCATGTCTGTTACCTAGCTTGGGAATGATGCTGCATGTCTGTTACCTAGCTTGGGAATGATGTTGCATGTCTGGTTGGGTTATTAGCTAATCTATTTCTAAAAAAGGCAAAATGGGGTAGCAAAGGCTTTAACCAGTATATGAACGTCCCCGAACGACAGATGTAGACAATATTCTGCCAAGCTAGTTGGACTGTTGATCAGTTCATCTGAGGGTTATACACAATGGATCCCCCAGGAAGGGCACAGCAACTTAGCCAATTGCTAGTTCAGTTGTTGAAGCCAATTATCCTTTCCTTGATTCTAGCTATCAATGTAGGTGAAGACACATTTCCACGCAGAACTAGTGTCTTGCCACTAGTTGACGCTAGTGTGGCAAACTCCAGCATACCTTTCTGATGGTGTTGATGGATAGTGTGTGTCAGGCCATTTACTCCCACATGGACAACTACCATGTTGTAGTCATATTTGCTGGAGGAGAGGGTGTTTAGGGCCCTAGCTATGCCCACTATCTTGGCTCCTGAGAGGTAGCTCAGCTCCTGTTTCTTACCTACCCCAGGACTGATATTTCACTAACAAGTTAACAACACACACACACACACACACACACACACACACACACACACACACACACACACACACACACACACACACAAGCCTTAAAGTTTAACTGTACATGTTCAACAAATGTACTGATACAGATAACATTATATAGCACACTCAACAGTTTACACATGTTGTGCTGCACGACGTGACAGAGGCAAAAATAAGTTCAGGCATTATCACATAAAACGTGCGGTGTATTTTAATATTTTATCCGTGATTAGAACTGTGTCAGTACTGAATATTACTTTACAAATAAAAAGGTGACTGGCTTTTCTAAACAGCTGGCTACCCTTTCTGAATACCTCAAATTCCATTTTAACAGAAAAGTACTCTCATACTATACATCTCACTGTTAAACACAGTAGTAATTTAAAGAGCACAGTAGATATACTGTGCATACTGTAGACAAACGCAAGCTTTCCTCTTGAAAACACTATTTTAAATAACAGCTGATCTCATGGCAGGTGTAACAGCTACAGCAAGTAGATAGAAATCCAAGGCTAGCCAACTTCTGCAAGCAGTGAGCTAAAGAACAAGTAAGAACTCTTGTTTACTCACATGTTTCACAGATTGGACAACTGCAACAACAGAATCCACACAATGCAACACTAAATAATTAACACCAGCTCTGTAGTCCAAAAAGCTGTGTTTCCTTTATTCCAGTGTGACAAACGCAGAAAAGAAAATTACATTCAATATCTCTGTCCAGTAACAGTGAAGCTTTGAATAATTCTTCAGATCAAATTTAAAAACAAGTGTAGAAACACTCAACATTACTAACCAACGCAAGTTTCTCTAGTGTATCACTTTCATCATTCACAGTTTTAAATATTCCATCTAGCGCTCCACTTAGACACGGCGCCTTGATTGTGGTTCGTACATGATGTGCAGCATTATGCTAATTCTTGCAGCTGTACATTATGCTCCATAATTTGCAAATGGACAACAGTCACTTGATGTTAAAATGAGCTTAGATAACAGCTGTTGGCATTAATAACCAATATTTTCACATGAAAATCAACTACAGCTTAGCTGGCAGGCTAGAGCGCCATTTTATCCTTAATTCTCTACCTCTCAATTTGGTGCGAGAACGATCACTGATGTGTAAATTAGCTGACCAGGTCGTCTTAAAATGTAAACATTTTGTTTGTGTCTTTCGGCTTTTCCCGGTTAGGGGTCGTCACAGCGGAACTCCGGTCCGATAATGATTGGCAGTAGATTTTTACGTGCCGAGTTGCCAGTTCTGACGCACAACCTTCAACGAAGGTACGCCCATTCACGCATGTCTCCACACAGAAGACGCTCTAACTGAGAATCAAACAGGACAACGGCATACTGTGAGGCGACAACGCTACCGCCCACCACCTTAAAATGTAAACATTACTGTTTATAATTCTCTCATATTATGCTCTAAAGATTAATATTCCAGTGCTTGTACTATTAGAATCCTGAATAGCTCAATTTGTGAATGCTAATGATGGAAGCAGGACTATTCGACCCCAGGCAGTTCGACCCCAATACATTTCTATACAATTTCATGTATAAATTTATATGTATTGAATATGTGATTTTTTAGTGGACAGTTCGACCTTGGATTATTTGACCCCAGACTGTTCTACCCCAAATATATTCTATTAAGTACTTTATCATTATGTTATTATTTAATGAGTTATTCAATAACACTATTAATTTTTCATTGGAAATATATATATTTTTTACTTTAATATTTTTATTTAATTTAATTATTACATTGTTTTTTATAAATATAACACAAACTTTTAACATATAATAACTAGTGTTGACTAGTGTTACATATTTTGTGTGTTACACACTTTTTATAATAAATTAAACATTTTTTTATTTTATATTATGTTGATATTTTAATCAATCTATTATGCATTATAAATAAATTGGGTACTTTTCCTTTAAACCCCTACCACTTTGCGCTGCTGTATTTTGGTGGTATTTTGTTGGCAGTTTGGACCCCTACCAGTTGTCACTGTTTCTGTTTAGCCAAGCAGACAGTGTATGGCATTCACACAGTGCAGAAGACACACGACATGACAGCAATGTCATCTTCAGTCCAGTAGAATACACTTACTTACCGGTAGAAGAAATGTCGGAGACAGAAATACTTTCTTTCTGTGCTTGCCTACATTTTAATACTGTGACAGCTGTTGGCTGATGCAGAAACACTCGTCTCTGGAGAGGGGAAAAGAAAGAGAGCTCTAATTAATTTTAAACAACCGTTTAAACATTTACGTGAAGCCATAAGCTTCAGGGCTCCCAGCTGATACCCTCCCTCCAATATTACAAAGGAAGGAAGGAAGTACTTTGGCAGCAGTCATTTTTTTACAAAGTAGGTGCAAACTACAAACGGAATGGTGGACAGATACAGTAAGTCTGCCAAATCTAAGTTGATAATGTAGACGTACATTGAACCTGTGCTGTGCATTGATAGTTTCACAATGATCAAAGTGTGTATATTGCCCACTATCCCAACTAGGCACATCACAGTCAGGATAGTACCTAACAGGGAGGTCATAAAGACCCAACATATATGGTGATTTGCAAATGCTATTGTTATTCACAAAGTTAATAGATCAACAGGATTTGCATTAGTATTCTTCTAAACAATCAGATGTCTTGTTATTGACTGCATTTTTCAGCGATTTACAAGAACAGCTATGCTGGTAACTTGATAAGATGGTTCTCTGTATAGGCATTGTCCTGATCAATGTCAGGAAGATTAAGGCCATTTTGTTTAGCAGTATTAGCATTGTTTCAGGGGTAGCCTATTATGTGCTCTGCAAAACGAGATGACAGAAATTACGAACTACAGCAACCCTGGCAATCCGGATGTTATGATTAGTAATTTTACAGTCCGTAGTTTCTCTGTTTACTGTTTTAATTGTGTTCAATTTTTTTTTTTTTTTACATTTTTCTAATTTGTTGATCGGATCCAACTGTCCAGGGTCGAATAGATCTGGGGCAAATTGGCGGGGTCAAAACGTCCTGCACCCCTAATGATAGTCAAAAATGTAAATGTTAGTAGAAATCACAAAGTAAAATATGCTGTACCTTTTATGCATAAGAAATGTCATGACATTTAGCAAAAATCACTACTATCAACAGTAATTTGAGAAGTCCACTTTTATTTCTGAGTGCTTGTCCTGCAGCCCAGATTTCAGTACCATCACAGAGCCAGAAGACTGATCAGAGAGATACTTGAGTGGCTGATGGCAGAAGCATCCTCGGGGTGTAGCAACAGGTTAAAAGAATGGCCTTAAAGAATATGGCACCAAATCCACAATGTAGGATGTTTATGAAGGAATATGCACAAGCATACACTCCAGCACAAACAAATGTGCGACAATGCATCCTTGATCATGGAAAAAGAATTTCAGCTATCAGCAGAAGTCACCTGGCACTAATATGACAGCTGCCTAACCTCTCTGACCTCCCCAACTCTCTCATACACAGTAAGACAAAGTCAGGGTACCTCTCCATTGTTCAGGGGTGATCTTACCCCACTGGGTAATAAGTACACTATGAAGGAGGGGAAAATAATGGGCCGCAAGAGGAACTGGGGGCTGTTGGTTTGAGGACAAGAGTAGGGACTGTGGGGGGGGGGGGATAAAACCATGTACACATTTCCAAATACTACAGATTCCTCCATTAGCATACTATATAGTCCAAGCACTCTGATGGACACACAAAATAATTCAAAGCAGCCAAATGGTAATGAGAAATGAAAGCAAAATTCCTGGTTAACTATGAACTCAAGTGACCTACTTATTAAAACTCAAAAAGAAAAGAACTCTCTACCCGTTACTCTGCCTCTTCCTTTTGTAGGTCAGAATACTGCTTACATCTGTCATGGAAGATGAGGTTAGGTAGTACAAAAACTAATCAAATTTACAAGCTGCAATTTTACTTCCTGTCATCCACAGAGCTGATTCAAGCAAGACACCCAGGATTTCTTCAACATGTTCTGTTTTGACACAATTTCTTCACCACAGCAAATATGACTGACAACTTCATAAGATTTCCTCAGTTTACCTCCTCTTTCATGGCAGCCTCTGTTAG
Organism: Protopterus annectens; assembly: GCF_019279795.1. Lineage (NCBI taxonomy): Eukaryota > Metazoa > Chordata > Ceratodontiformes > Protopteridae > Protopterus > Protopterus annectens. The sequence goes on along the minus strand of NC_056750.1, from coordinate 671,131,364 downwards.
TGTCTAGTCATAAATCCTTTAGGTAAACATTTAAAATCAAGAGGCATTTATTACACAAGTCTATGGCTTTTCAAAAGGGCAGCTGCACCCAGTCCAGAGCACAACGTGTCATCTCTGCATGTTGGAGCTGGAAACTCAGTGACTGCAGTAGCTCAGGTATGCAGCTGCAGTAGTGAGGTCTGAGTTTCACTGCTTCTTTGCTGGGTTGAGACCCAGAATATCAGCTTCTTATTGTACTTTATTCCTAAAAAAACATAAGTGCAAAGTTTTTTTTTAAATACAAACTGCTTTAGAGTATATAAGCAGCTCTAGGAACACAATAATGCTGTTCTTCATAAGTTTCTGACAAACATCTGACTAAAAATGACACCTGTTTTTCCATAAAATACATTCAATGGCTTACAAGGTGCTTCACTAATTAATTTTCTGCTCTTCCTGAGACACGTAGTTCACTTAATAATTTTCTGCTGTTCCTGGGATGAAAAATACAAAGAGGTATTGACCTAGTAATCCAGTACTGAATATTCACCAAATATTCAGTGACATATTCAATAACCCTTTAAGACATACCTGTAGTAGCAGAAATAGTGCTGTGTTATACTTATTTATTTATTTAAAAGGGTAAGTAAACTGGTCATTTGTGGACCACTTTCAGTCATGAAACAGGATACAAAGGCATATGTAGTAATTACGGACATCTTAATGTAGCCAGTCAAGTAGCAGTATTGTGCGGGCTTATGCAGTGGAAAATATAGGTGCTTCTGGCAGGAAAGCAGAGTCTGTTTATGCTAAACAAAAGATATGATTACTTCACAAGTCATTAGGACAGAAAAAGTATCGCTAATGTGGCAGGTTTCTACATTATTTTAATTCAATTTTAACTTCAGTCTTGGGTGTAGGTTGAAGTTTGAGCTTTTGAAGTGCAAGTTGTGACATTTCACCCAGCAGCACTAGAATCAGAAGCCGCTGCTACCGAATAAACACAATGCCATAGTGTTTGTTGCTTGCCAAGGGCAGTTGTTGGCAAAAAGAAGTCTACCTTTAGGAAAAACATCTGAATACTTTTACAGTCTAGTGACAAATATCCAAACCCACTACTACACTCTTAAATAGAAAGCTTGCCTTCTATATTATTAGGATGAGTAGCAGACTCACTTTTGGAGCAGTACAAGAAATAGACAATACCAGTTACTATTAATAAGACTAATACAGGGTGCAGGACATCTAAATTTGGATCTCCTATATTAAGATCTGCTACCCTCAGCTTGGTAACATGTTTGGAGCATTTTCTGAACTGGTGTCTAAATCCAGCACAACGCTTCACAAAACTTTTGTAAAATATGCACTAGATAATGCAGCAGCTCTGCAAGAACAAGTCCCTAATGGTGCTGTTTAGCATTGTGTCATACATACGAAAGCAAGAAAGGTTGGCCACATTTAAAGAACAAACTTAAATAACATCTACTTATCTCTTGAGAACTGCATATACAAATTTACCTTCAGCAAGGGAAACCTTATTCAAAACGTGACGACTGAATTCTGCACATTGTTTTCTTTCACTACAGCTTACTGCATTTCAGTATGTGAAATGAGTACATAACACCCACCTTTCAATTTGTTTTACTGGCATTGTTACCTTTTGAACATATTTTTTTATTGTCAATGTTACTCAGTCTGTCATTTCTTTTACCTACTGTTGTGCTATAGGCCCAGATCATGGCCGATAAGCATCCAGTGACCAACCCAGTTATCAAACTGAAAAATAAAAGTAAATAAAAAAATAACTATCATAGCAAAAATAATAATAATGAATAAACAACTAGGACAAAGGCTACTTGGACAACGGTAGACCTTGTTTCCTTTTCACAAAGAAGGCAAACACCTAGTCTTTCTTCACGATGCCCACTGTCTTGCTCCACATTAAGTTTAAACTTGCTGCCAAGCTAGGATGAGGTACATCATCCAGTGAAGCATGCGGCAGCATGACATAGTAGCCTGGATCTGCTACACTGTTTACGTTAAAGGCTATAGGCCCAGAAAACGTTACACAGTAATTAATGATGACAACTCCAGAAATACAAGACAAAATCAATCCTTCAGATCAGACATTAAGCAGAGGTTCCTGTCTGTCTGAGATAGTGCCAGCTCAGGTGGCTGTATTAGACTCCCCAGCACTTTACAAAGGAGTAGGGGAAATTCTCTGGTGACCGGGCCAAAATAAGAGTACCACTTTGAGCCTTCCCTAAAAATAGACCATGCCTAGTGGGACTAACCTGGTCAATAAACGCAGCACTTTTGGTGATCCCAAAACTATTTATTCTCTCAGATGATTGTTTTTGGTCATCTCTTACATTAACTCCATTATCTTACATCTGTCTTACTTTTTGCAGAGGATGGCATGTGATTAATATAGCCATATAATCATCTTGCACTGGTATAGAAGATATGTCAGACTAGTGTCATATTAAAAAGATAAAAACAAGAATAGATGCATGCATCTTATGCATAAATGTCAAACTACTAATTCTTGCACGGAAGCACTTGTCTGTATAAATATCATCATTAAGTAAGCATATTAGTCTCCGGGCTATTTCCATCTTGCTGCTTAAGGGTTCTATGACTTGAATAAACTAAAGGATCATCAGTAATTCACACACAGAATGTTAGCATTCTGGTTTCCAGTAAACACTGCTGTTTAAGATACAATTTTCACAATGGAAAACCAAAAGCTTACTGAATTCATATTGTTTTCACTGAATATTTACTTTGCAATAATGTGTCTGTCTGCTGCAAAACCTGGCTTGACTCTTTGAACCACGCGAATTGTCGCTAGGTGAAACAGGTTCCTGCATTTTCAGCTCACATTAAAATCACCCTTGTTTATGTTTTTCTTTAGTTTGCCAAACTGCCTTATGTTCCAGAGACCCTCTGCCTGTAATCACCATTAAGTTCCTATATATGCAATAAATTATCTAAACAAATAAAAAGGAAGTCTGTTTTATGTTAATTAAATAACATATAATCAGCGTAACAGTACCTGCTTCTAAGACACCTTCAATATTTAAGTATAATGTTAAAATACAACACAACTTTACATCAACTTATATTACTGTTAAGTAGCTTTATCTTCATTCATCAGCTACAAGCAATAATTACATTTTTAACATACTGCCCTTTCCTTTTACTGTGTATTCCCAGTTATAAGTAGACTGTATACTGCTTTGTCATGCTATACTGTATTTGTATTGTTCTTGGATGGCAATTAGGACAGCAGATAGAGTTGCTGCTGCACAGAGATTGGTTCTCTAGTTCCATTCCCAGTTGTAGTGCACTGTTGTGCTGAATCTGCACAGCTTCCCTGAGTTCAGATGGGTTTTGATTGTTTGCCTCTGCCATATGCAAATGACAAGGAAATATGTTAACTGGCATTATTCCAAACTGACCACTGATGTGCAGGGTCTGTGTCATAACGAAAGATTAAAATCTTGAGCGCTGGAAACACCAAAATTCCATAATATCGAAACCTTTATTGTGGGGGGCTACACCCCCCCCCCGCTAATTATATATATCAATTCTGAGACTGCACTACAGGGAGGAAAGGGCAAATTTCACGATCTTCACTGTTTTGCGATCTCGCAAAACACACATAGATATACTGCATTTTCGATGTTTTCAGTGTTCGAGATTTAAATTTTTTGTTCATCTGACAGGGACCCTGATGTGCATGTGTCTGTGTATCCTGCATGTACTGAAGTCCTGTCCAAGACTGGCTATCTGCCTTGTACCAAACAATTGCCAACACCAGTTTCAGCTCCTCCATAAACTTAAGAAAATAAAGCACGTATTGCAAAATAATAAATTAATTTATCTTTTTTGCCTTTGTCTCATGTATAGCTGGTAATGACCATTCTTGATCAGCTCACCAGCCCATTTAAGAAAACCTTAAGTAATATCTACCTTGAAGTGATGGTCATGTGGCCACAATATCTGCTTAGTATTATGCTTAGTTTGCAATATAGACTAAGGCTCAATCAATGGCAGATTAAGTGTGTCTTGGGCTCTGAGTGGTTTTCCAACAATAACCCACCACAAACACTTTTTTAGATCACACAATGTTTTAAACTAAAAAAATTCAAGCTGCAATCATTATAATCCATCAATGTCCATACCCATCCATTACAGCCACTTGACTGTGTATACCTCAAATGTCCAAATGTGATTAAAAATGGCCAGTGTAAAGTATCTCACATTTACACAAATACACAACAGCCCTGCAGAGCCAAACTGTTAAACTTGTTTATATTAGCAGGGTCAGTTGTTTTCATACATAGATGTCCCCCATATCCAACAACTATAACCCCACTGTTGATTATATATACCTAAGATGTCTGATTTTAAATGTATTTTTACCACAAAATAATCAGATAATTATCGATATAATAATGCATGTCATGTTTGTTTTATTCAAGCACACAGTAATTCAAGCATTCTTATTTCTTACAAATCCACATTAGTCCTGCAAAGCCAAAAGGTTAACTGGGGAAATGAGAAAGTAAGGTACTTCCATGTACAGACAGCCCCCATACCCACCACCAGATACAGATCTTCTGCTGGGTGCACATCATGTGAGTGTAATAAAAAAATAACACTTCTTAGTCTCTCTGCACAAGGATCATGGGAAAAACCAAAATACAATGAGTAAAAATGCCTAAAAGCAGGGACATATTTTAATTATTCTAAAATACTTAGAAATTTACCGGAATAACAGTTTTTGCATTAACATGTATTTTATGAAGTCTGAAAGTCAAATATCTGCCATATTTAATAAATGCAAACCTCAACTATTTCCCAGAAAGCCACACATTTTATGAGAAAAATACTGCAGTACACGGCAAAATCATGAGGATTCTCTGAAATCAGGGGCAGCTGACAGCCATTATATGATCACAAGAAATTCATGGTAACGGAGTCTTGCAATCATTTACACATTGCTAGTAACTGCCCTTCTATCATACTCTTCCCTGTCTAATGAGGAAAATTAGGCTTCTGAATACCCAACCAATCATCACTTCCTGTTTTAAGGAAGACAGTGACATCACACAGCTTAATTTGCAGGGGAGCTTATTTTGCAGGAGGAGGAGGTCCTGTGTGATGAACCCCCTCACTCCATGCTGTTTTATTTATCTATTGATGAAAATTGAGATCCCTGGTTCTGGTATTAGTGGGACCATTCAATCTGTGGAGAAATAAGAGATCCAGGAGCACTGGGCTCCTAATGGCATGGAAGGCAAAGCATAGATCTCCCCTCAGGAGTCTGAAAGATACTGAATAAAAGGACAGTGCTTCTAGTGTTTTCTGGTAGTTATGTACTTTTAGCTTTCACATAAACAGCAACTGTAAGTACTCAAACTTATTTTACACAAATGTACACCAGCCCTGTAAAACCAGATGACTAATTGTGCAAACAAGATTGTAAGTTACTTTCGTCCCACAGACAGTCCCATTCCCATCCAGCACTTGGTGACTTTTCTAGTACACCTTATTGGATTTGATAAAAAAAAGCCTCACAATCTCTATCCATAAGTTTTAGGGACAAAGGCACAAAATAATGAGGGCAAAGGCATTGAATCAGGGACAGACTTTAAATATTGATCTCATCTACTAAGAAATTGCTAAAACAACATTTTCTGTACTACAATGCGTTTCCTCAAAAGCTACAAATTCTGAAACTCAAATGGCTGTCATTATTTAGTGACTGCAATCTCTAGTAATTTTCCAGAAAACCGCAAACGTTTTAAGGAACAGACCAAATATAAGGCAACGTCAGAAACATTCTTAGAAATCAGGGACAGTTGAGAGCCATGTAATTTCAACTTTCAGACAAACAGTTTTGAGTATTACAACTTATTTCAAACAAATGCATAGTAGTCCTGCAAAGCTCAGCTAGCCTGATTCAATTAAGGAAGCCACAATAGGATATTTATTTTCATTCACAACAGCCCCCACCTGAACCCAGCAGTTTCAGCCACTTGGTACTTAAATGTGACATAAAATAATACAGAAGTTTCAGTCTTCTATGGGTACAGTTATACACTGCATTCGATTATTACGCTATGATGGCTATAGACTGCAATCTGTAAGAATGATAACACCATATATCACCTGATACTCCCAAGTCCATGGTTTTAACAATACTTAACTTCTTTACTGAAGAATTCTGGAGAAAGCAAAACATAATGGGGGGGGGGGGTGACAATGTGATTTAATGCAATATATACCAGGAGAAGTAGGGCAGTGGATGTGTCACATTTGCCAGCATAGCTAGCTAGAGTTTTGTAAAGAATTGTATGTCATTTGTATATCAAACTTATTTGTACAGGTGCTTGTGTTGAAAATGTATTTGTGAAGTTGCTTGTGTTAAAAACAAAATGTACCAAAAGTGGGTCCTGCTGGACAGAAAAAGAAATACATCTGTATGTCAGACTGTACTGTAACTGTGGAAATTAATATATTGTAACAGAGGATACTAGAAGAGGATACTAGAAGAGAAAAGGTTAATCTCAGTCCAACTAACTTTGAATAAATAGTCTGAAACTGAATTACCTGGTAGGCCATAAAACTATCTTACAGTTCAGATTACAACCACCGATGAAATGTGTGTAAAAACAAGGACTAGTAATCCTGCTGTACAGTCCTTAGCAGGGAACTAATTGCTACCCTGAAAAGGTGAAACCGTTAACATGGTTTTATGGCTTCCAGATGCTAGAACACATCTTAGCAAGGCTGTGTGTGCATAGTAAAACATATGTGTGAGATTCTGGTTCAGTTTCTAGTAAAAGGGGTAGTATGGGAACCAGAAGCCAGATGACCAGATGTATTTGAGGTCATTCTGCAAAACAGCACTGAAATTATGTTTTAATACTAGATGAGACGGATGTCAAAGGGCAGTCTGTTTTTGAAACCAGACATAGAAGGATCACTCACCTACTTCATCTTGCCTTGCTTTAGGAAGTAACCAGGGAATTCTTTAGATCAGTCAGGAAAATATAATGAGATTAGTTAAGTACTGTTTTTCTGTATCTGTGGGAATCTATTCATCTATGTTATTTTAATATTTCCTGTGACTGAAACTCTGGTGTTTACTGTAATTAGATATTTAGTACTTTCATGTTCTTTTATTATTTAAACTTTTCATTGTGGCTGGCAATTTAGAAAATATGAGTACTTATATTTATTTGGTGACACTGGCTGCTCCTGGAAGCCTTAATGCAATGGTCAAATAATACCATTTGTATTATTATTATTAATTTCACTCAGTATAATTGGGTACCCTTGTAACAGCCTTAGAGTGGCTGGCTTTGGAGTGTCCTGGTGGCAGTATCTACCTTACAGTCTGGGGCAGAGGGTCACAGGTAGAAAATCTGTGCCAGCCTTTCCCAGGAGTGTGTGTGTGTGTGTGTGTGTGTGTGTGTGTGTGTGTGTGTGTGTGTGTGTGTGTGTCAGCAGGGGCAGAAAGCACTGGTTTCACAGACCGGGTGGTGGAGGACTTGGCCTGGGACACTTGGCTGAAGACTCAACTCTATAGCTGTGCCAGTGGGGAATCTTACTGGTGCCTGGAGAGAGAGAGGGAGATGCAGACTCCGGACTGAGTGTGTTCCCATCTGTGCTCTTTAGGGAAATTGTGCTTGCAGCAGACAGCTGCATCTGGAAATACTGTGTGTATCTATTTTTGTTCCAAGTGAATGTCCCTCTCCAGTGTCAGTGGTGAGGATTAAGGCTGCTTGATTACTGGCCCAGAGGGGGATCACTGGGGGAACAAATGCCTAAAATCAGGGACATTTTTTTCAATATTGATGTAAATAACATGATTTCCATCAGTATGCATTCTCAGAATATTAAGTACGAAATACTAATGTTTGACTGTCTGTAGTCCTCAGTGATTTATCAAAATATTTACAAGGGACAGGAAGACTATGAGATAAAATCTAGGAGAGCTGACAAGGTAAGGTTTTACTCGATATGTAAGATGCTCTTCTGCAGGTGGAATCATAAAAATAAGTGCACACCATCCATGCACCCAGTACCATTTGTGTGTTTCTAAATAACTAAAACCTCTGATCATTCATTATTTAGTGGTTCTAATCTTTGATGTTTTGCCAAAAAAATCTCACAAATTTTGTAACTCCGCTATCTAGCGTTACATTTAGCCATAATCCTCAATGATTTTCCAGAAAAACCTGAATGTTACAAAGAAAAGACCAAAGACTTCTGCAAAATCATAGACAGTTGAGAGGTACTTAATTTTATTCACTTGCCTGATGATGTTCTAATATTCTCAACTTCCAATCTCCAGCAATTAATGCAACAAAGAAGCATCAGTGCAAATTGCTCCCAGAGTCCTAGAATCACAGGGTCACACAGCTCGGGAGCATATACTGGACGTGCATAAAACAAACTTAGCACCCAGAGAATGAGCAAATATTCTTGGTGGCTTTTAAATACTTTATATACAAAAAGAAAAAAAAATGAAGCTTATGCTGCTGGCAACACACACATGCATCACGTAAGCTAGCCACACTGAGTAATTAGTGTTGAAACTAACAAAAGTTTAAATGAGGAGAAGTCCTGTCTCACTGTAATGCACCTCCTGTGAAGTTATGGACCACGGACAGCCATCCAAATCACTTCAATTAAAATCCACCACTGAACTCAATGAATATTTAAGGCACATGAAAACAGTACAAGTCACACCTAGTGTTTTCACTGTCATTTCATACTGGAGTTCTGCTGCAATATTCCTATGATACATTGAGGAAAGACCGTTATAGTATATAGCCAGCGCAGATTAAAAAAAAAATCCTAACATTAAAAGATCATGCCCTGAATGTCAAACTAAATACACAAGAAGTTTCCAGACCTAAGAAACACTACGAAAGCTACAAAAATGTGAGCCAGTGAGCAGACACTGATCACATCGCAAGTGATTGTTAAAAAAAAGTCATACATACATAACATTGTAAAATAGGTGCATTCTCACACACACACACACACACACACACACACACACACACACACACACACACACACACACACTACAAATTTCTAAATACATCATATCACATCACACATTCAAACCACGAAACATGCCATCTCATACTGCATACACATAGAAGCCCCACTTCACCTCAGATGTGGGAGTGACCCCCCACACACTTATAAATACTAACTCTATGGTCAAACAAACCTGAAGTAAAGGATATATACACTTATAGGGCAATGTTACTTCTGCACCACAACCACTACCAGCAAAGAACTTACACATTCACATACATACTGATACATATACCCACCACATACTTTACATGTTCCCTGACATAGCCAACATCATATACTTTTTTTTCACACTTTTTGGCTTCCTGCAGCTGACCATCAGCTGCTGCCAGTGCCTTTCCTTGTCTACAAGGTCTACCAAACATGACTTAAATCTGCTGAGCTAACCCCAACACGACTGCAGCTAGTAAGAAGACAGTAGTACCCCAAGATAGCATCATATTGCTGCTGAGGAGTGTTTTCTCCTAATCCCCACCACTTGCATGTGCCTGTACCATCCCAGGACACCTCCTATACGTCACCTATATGTATAGTGTGCCACAGAGCCTATTGCACAACACCTTGTGCAATAGGCTCTGTGGCACACTATAGGTATAAAGGATACAAGGCCTAAACAACATGTCTTACATGGATCGACTCAAAGTCTTATCACTATACTCTGCATCCTACAGACTACTAATAGGTGACCTGTGTCTGATAAACAAGGCATCCTCAGACCCAATACTTGATGAATTTACTGTACATCAGCAAGTAAAACCACATCAGAAACACTTGGTCTAGGGATGTAAACCTCTTCTGCAATATCAACAGATTGGTCTGGACAGACATGTATATTTCAGAGTATACCTCTGCTATAGAAAAGGCTCTCCATCCAGATGAAACAAGGTTCATTCCTGTCTATTTTCATGTGCAACTTTGATCTATGGAAATGAAACACAAACTTACCCCAGGACTTCCCCCTGTACTACTAATGGATACATGCAGCTCCTAAATGCTTTATCACATGCATGGGTCTCCTCAATTATCTATGGCTTGTTACCACTTATTCTCTTTTGAGGGAATATATAATTAATCGACCACGGGATGGGTAAGGCCAGTCTATAACCAAATGGGACTGATTATTTTGACTACAGAAAGGGAAACTGGCTAGGCTTAAAATGGTTTGCAACAGCAGCTAGCCTAATACTTACTGATGAACCTATGAACCCAGATTGTCCATGCCTCTTCTTGCAACTCAGCCAGAGCACATACCCCTACTAACTCCCCCCGCAAGGCATCTTCAGTCTTTACCAGGGAGAGAACAATAAAGATGGTGCATTTAAGTATGCAAATCTGGCATTCATGAATGGGCTTGCTCATTCGGTCTGTGCAAAGAAGCACCTTAGACACTAACTGAACTTCAGCAGCCTGGGCCATAGTCAGGGCTTTACCACCACAGTCACCAATACCATATACTTATCAAACACCAGTTCTGACTGACATACACACATGCACACACACACACATACATGCCCACCCACCATGTTCTGTTGCCCTTAAGATACACAGTCTGGTACTTTGTAAAATAAATGCAGCAATGCAATTTCGAACCCCATCATATAGTATCTAGTGACTTCTTAATAAAAATCTTTGCAAACATTTTACTAAGGTTAAACCCATGTAATTCTACGGTATTCCTTGGTGATGCCACGATAAGGATAATGTGGGATACAGCCACAGACTTTAATGGACAAGGCCCCAGGCATGCACTTGAATGTGCCCATCAGAATCTGCGGACACACCCCATGCTATACCTAATAGAAATTATCAAGGGTACAATTTACTGAACTTTAGGTGATGTTATAATAGGTAAAGAGTGTGTGTTATGAAGCCTATTATTTAAAATATAACCACATAAGACTGGAATGAGTAGAGGAAATTTTTAGTGAAGGTAATTGCACAAGTCATTTACAAGCAGCTTGAAAGTTTTCTTATAGTTACTGGACTAATGGACTCTATTCAGCTAGGTTTTCAAACTTGCCATACTATTGAAATGGTTCTAATTAGAGTCATTAATGATTTTCTTGTGGCTAGAGACCAGCAGCACTACTCTGTTGGTCATTCAGGATATCTCTGCAGCATTTGATAATGAGAACCTTGCATTTTGATAGAACACTCACATACCTACTGTGATATTTCGGCTATGGTTTTAGAGTTAATTCATACCTTTCTTGCTCTGCTCATAGGTTTTGTTTAGGGATCAACTATTTTCAGTCTGTAATGTGGGGAATCACAGGGCTTTATACTAGACCTTTCATTGTTCGTGGTCTCATAAGTAAGGGCACTGCCTCCAGAAAAAAGACATTATAACCTCCCTTTACTCTTTCCTCATCAGCCCAATAATTGAGTACAATGGCCCTTTTGGTATTTCCCTTTCCAAGTACCTGCAGCAATTGGAGAGACCACAAAGGTTCCTGTCAAGGAAAATTCAAGGTGTTCAGAATCTATCTTATGTGGACCATCTGAAATCACTGTCACTTTTTTTGGTTTTATACAGACTACTCAAAGACGATATCTGCTTTGCATACAAGGCAATGTCTGACCCTGCTTTATTGGAAATGCTGCTTCTCTGCAAGTCAAATGGTACACGGGTTACTTGCTCTAAAGAACTTAACCTGGTATGTAACATGAATAGAACATGTTGGAAGGACAGATTTGTCTCCCAGATGTTACCACACCTTTAGAACAGACTCCCACTTCATATCAAACAAAGCACCTCATTGGCCCTCTTAAACGTAATCTGTACGATTGGATGGCTAAGCATAAATTCACCCTGGGGGTTCCACTGGTGTCCCTCAGACAGGGACAATAGGTGCTGATTGCGGAAATAAGGGTAGAAATTTGCTAGGCTTGTAAAGGCCCTAGGGGCATTAGCCTAGTAACTTCCTATGACACTATGATCCTATGGTATATATGGTTCCATTGGGAGATCTGCTTCCACATAGGGGACTAACACACTATAGCTATGCTGATTATACATAGGCCTACCTCTCCTTTCCTTAAGGCAACTTAGTGAGTTTCTTTGGCAGAAGAGTTATAAGCCACACATTATTGGCCAATCCAAAATTTTCAATACTTCAGAAATACAGACTTTAACAGTTCATTGAAACTTAAGGGTGTCTGCTGACCCAAAGTTTTCCACTACCACTATATACTGTGGCAGCAAGTTTGAATTTCCTGAAAATGTGAATAACCTTGGCATTATCTTAGACTCCAGGCTTACACTTTGGGACCAGATGTCAAGTGTTATGATGTTTTCCAGTCTTCACTTGTAAAAGAAGATTAAGCACCTGGTATCTCAAGCTGATCTTCAGGCTATTCATACCAATGTCTCTTCAAAGTTGGATTACTGCAATGCCCTTTACAAGAGAGTTCCTAGCACTGACTTGGAGCATTTACAGTGCTAAACTCCACTGCTAAGCTATCTACTGGTACAGGTTGTTACTGGCATATTATGCCTTTCTGTACAATCTGCAGTGGCCTCTTGTGAATTACATGATCATCTATGAAATCTTGGTGTTAATGCATTGTCCCTCATTGACTTGGGTCCCTCCTACATGAAGGAGCTTGCTGTGCCTTACTGCCCCTCCTCTGTATTGCACTCATCCTCTGACAGGCTATTGGCAATTCTGCAGATGTAGCTTGCAACATCTGGATACCATTCATATTCTTATCAGGCACCTCATAATAGCTTTGACAAATAGTCAAAACATGAAATCATGGAAAACAAAAAATGCTGGTGAAGAGGTGCTATCCAAGTCTCTACAAACCCCTACTGATAAACTCCACGGTCACACCTACAGTGGATTCAAAAAGTGTACACACCCCTGTTAAAATGCTAGGTTTATGTGATATAAAAAATGAGACTACAAGAAATCATTTCAAAACTTGTCCCACCTTTAATGTGACCTACAACCTGTAAAATTCAATAGAAAAACAAACATCTGTTAGGGGAAAAAATATAAAAAATAAAAAACGTACACTAAGCTGGTTGCATAAGTGTGCACACCCTTAAACTAATACTTTGTTGAAGCACTTTTTGATTTAATTACAGCATTCAGTCTTCTTGGGTACACAACTTCCATCAATTAAAGAGACTCTGATTAACCCCAAATAAAGTTCGGCTGTCCCAGTAGGATTTTCCTGACATTTACTCAGTTACCTGCTTCAGCAAAAGCCATGGTTTGCAGAGAGCTTACAAAGCATCAAAGGGATCTCATTGGTGAAAGGTATCAGTCAGGTGAAGGTGAAAAAAATGTCCACAGCATTGGATATACCATGGAACACACTGAAGACTGTCATCAAAAAGTGGAGAAAATATGGGACAACTAACTGTGACGTTGCAAAGAACTGGACTTCCCTCCAAAATTGATGAAAAGATGAGACAAAAACTGGTCAAGGAGGCTGCCAAGAGACCTATAGCAACACTGAAGGAGCTGCAGGAATTTCTGGCAAGTACTGGTTGTGTACTACATGTGACAACAATCTCCTGTATTCTCCACATGTCTGGCCTATGGGGTAGGGTTGCAAGATAGAAGCCTTTTCTTACACAGAAAAACATCCAGGCCCAGCAAAAATTTGCAAAACAATACATCAGGTCTCCCAAAAGCATGTGGGAAAATGTGTTATGGTCTGATAAGACCAAGGTTGAACTTTTTGGCCACAATTCCAAAAGGTAAGTTTGGCTCAAAATAACACTTCACATCACCAAAAGAACACCATCCCCCACAGTGAAGCATGTTTGTTGTTGCTTTTCTTCAGCTGGAACTGGGGCTTTAGTCAAGGTGGAAAGAATTATGAACAGTTCCAAATGACAGTCGCTTTTGGCCCAAAACCTTCAGGCGTCTGTTTGAAAGATTAAGATGAAGAGGAATTTCACCTTTCAGTATGACAATGATCCCACGCATATATCCAAATCAACAAAAGAATGGCTTCACCAGAAGAAAATTAAAGTTCTGGAATGGCCCAGCCAGAGCATAGACCTAAATTCAACAAAAAATCTGTGGGGTGACCTGAAGAGGGCTGTGCACAAGAGATGCCCTTACAATCTTGACAGAGATTGGGCGCTTTTGCAAGGAAAAGGGCAAATATTGCAAGCCATGCCAGCGATACCACATGGATGCGGGTTTTCAATTGAATTGCACAGGTTATAGGTCACATTAAAGGTGGGAAAAGTATTGAAATGATTTATTGTGGTCTCATTTTTTTTATATCACAAAACCTGGCATTTTAACTTTTTATATCCACTATATACCACATAAAAAACACCTCCTTCCCACACCATCCTATCCATACAAGATACCTTCCTGCCACTACAGAAGTGGTGTAGTGGGCATGTATAATATACAATGGACTAATGCCAAGCTCTTCTTTCATGATGAAAACTGTAATACAGGGAAGAGCAGATGATGGTGCATATGAAAAGTCCAACAGACGTATTTTTAAAAACAAGTGGGAACATAAGTATCAGAATTGGAAACAATGAAGCACCAATCTGTACACAAAGCATGTTGGAAAACACTTCAGCAATATAGGAAAAGTGACAGACATAATGTGGAAGGAACTTGAGCTCATAGGATGCTTCTGGTTAAGTTTTCTCACTTTTTGACATGTCCAAATCCACAGTAAGATCCTTCAATAAACTACTGAAAATTTACAAAATGAAGTTGGCTAAGGTTTCACACCAGTTTACATTTGCTGCAGCAATCCTGTTTCAGTTTGACAAGCATAAATGAACAATACATGACAATTATGACTATGTTATTTAACAGGATACCAGTGATATTCTATAGAATCAGCTTTATCACATAACTTTGCTCATGGAAAGTGAAAACATATCTGAAGACTTCAGCTTCCTAGTCCAGTACTTTACAAATGTTCACAATTCATCCTCTGCAAATGTTTAACTCAAAGCGGAATCATCTCTTCATCTTAATAAGTTTTAAAACTTAGAAAATCTAACATTTTTTATTTTTTCATGGAAAATAAATGTTTCTTTTAAACAAGAGAAGACCACTAAATAAGGTGTGATGGGCAAGAAAGAGATAGCTGGGAACATATGTTTCGGGAGTGTAGTGATCTGGCAGTCTTTAGCGATTCCCTGCAGATTGCTCTGTTGGAGATGCTGGGTGAACAGATTGGACTGACTGGGGAGATGATTTATTTGAGTTATGCTACAGAATCGGAACTATCTATACATAGTATAGCCTTGCTGAGTCTAATTATGGTGGCTGCCAAAAATCAATTACTAAAAAATAGAAATCAAAGTCTAGACCAGCTTTATTTGAAGTAGTGAATATAGTAACAGAGAAACAACTGGAATTGGGATGTTTAGAAAAGGGAAGGAGTAAACTACATAGGAAAAAAATGGGAAATGTGGGAAGAATATATGCAGAGCAGGAATGAGGTTTAAAAGGCAGGATTTGAATGAGCCATATAATGCTGAACTGACAATGAATGGCTCACTTATAAGTGATGTATAATGTTTGCAACTACAGTTGTTTCAGTGGTGTCTGTGATGTAAACTGTTTGCAAATAAAGTGGTATCATTTTGTATGTTTTTCATTTATATAAATGTAAGATTGCCTTTGTCATATGGGATAATTTAATAAAGATGTTTGGAGAAAAAAGAAAAGACCACTAAATAAATCACGAAATGTGTATAAGGAAGTCTCATTACTATGATTCTGTGTACAGATTCAAGGCAACATTTTCTCTTTCTTTCTCCATTTCAGTTTGTTTTTAATCACTGCCACTCATGACAAAATGCTCCCTCTTCATTTCAGGGGCACAAAACATGGACTCGCCTTCCGTGTTCCGTCCTGCCTTTTTCCTCCCTCCATCTCGCAAGGAGCCTGTAAGTAGTGCTCATAGTCTTCTAACAACTACCTTCGGGAAAGACCCATGGAGTACTCTTACTTCACAGCATTTGTGAGTAGTCTCTCTCAGATGCTGCTTAGTTTTCTGAACAAATATATTCCCGAGCCTAAATGCTCTACCTTATTTACTGCTTTCTGCAATCATGAGATTAAAACTGCACCCCGTTTACATTACTAGACTTACTGCATTCTGATGGTTTATACTTGCTATCCTTAAGAACAAATGTTGGCATAATGGTTAAGGTCTTTATCAAAGATAAAAAGGTACAGAGTTTGATTCTAACCTCTGGTTATTAGCTAGGCTTGTAATAGTCTGCAGACTGACAGCTTAGTATTTACCTATGAAACTATAAACATGTCATATATTATCTCATCTATCACGAATAGTGGCTTACAGTTTGCAATCATACATCTCAACAGTCCCTAATTTTGCATCATTTTTGCCCCGTTTTGATTTTCTAGTAAAGCATTGAGAATTATGGTCAGTCAATAATACCAGATATTGCTTGTATTTTCAGTTTGGTCCAGAATTCTTGAGCAAAGAGCTGAGATGTATGTTTGCATTATATGCAGTACCTGCACATTCTGGTGGTGTCTGGGTCATCACCCGTCAAAGGTGCAACAGTTAAAAGGTATCTTGTATCAAATGCAAAATTATCAGCTGTAATAACTGGGTAGAATTTCTAGCAATTTAGAAGACATTTACTGTGATGGTGTGCTAAAATCTTGTACTTAGCACAGAGGATTAATGCTCTGAGCTGTAAACAAAAGACTTCCTGTAGCTAACAGTGCAGGATTTGATTCCTTCAACCTCCATGTGCCTTCTGCGTGGCTTTGAATGAGTCATTTAACCAAACAGTGCTCTCAGACTGCCCCTGGAAAAAAGATAACCAGGTAAACACACTTGACAAAGTTAACAAATAGATAAAAAAAAAATTCCCCACAGTACTGCCCCACCACCCTGCTTCAGGACTTATCTAGCAAGGATGACATTGCTGGAACTCTACCCAAGCTCAAAGCAGACACGTTCCTAAAATGCAACATAAGTATCAGCAGCCTGAGCAGAATGCACCTCGCTGACACCCACAAGTCTTTGCTTTTGTTGCAAGCAAAAGAAAATATGGGCAATCACTTTGACTAAGTATGCTTTATCACAGGAAGGCCACATTTGTACTTCATAAGAGCTGACACCTTCTGATGTCTTTGGTTTAGGCATGCAGTATCCAAGGTACCTAATGAACAGCCCAACTGGCACCTGTATGGACTGGTTTAAATAAAATGCTGAAACTACATTAGGTCAGTAGTCACAGAGAACTGATTAGTTCTCGCAGCTAACCCCATCCACTGTGAAAGAATGTACGTGTTTTGCTGTACACTAACATCTGTAACATATAATATTTATAGCTGCAAGTTAACTTACCACCCCCCATAAAAAACTTTGCATTCATACAAGAAATGAACTAAGGGGAAGGGGGCAAAATCAGCTTTTAAGTTAAAGAGAAAGCTTTAAATGTAGGATAATTGGGAACCTGAGGGATGACAGAAGTATATGCATGGACTGCATAAATTAACTTTTGACAAAGCCTGCCTTATCTAGTTTCATTTACCTGAGCAGTTTTGAATTCAACAGACTCCTGAGCTACGCAGTGAGATGATCACCTCTGCTTCACCATGTGCACCTGCTTCTTTCATCAGGAGTCACTAAAACATTGCTAGAAATTCAGTGCATATTCCTGCAAGCACAACAGCTGATGATCCTGAAGCATATGTACAGTACTGACATAGTAGAATAGTAGAGCCACATACAATATCATTAACTATAGCTGTCCTTGCTATTTTGGAACTACAGAAACTTTGTCTGCCAAGTCTGTGACCTTAAATATTCCATTGTTAAAAAAGGGGTGAAAAGGAGTAACCCAGTTTTAGAATCCAAGGAAAAGAGAAGGTCTATGTGCTGCAAACTTGGAGTCTGAGCACTGTGTTTTTAATAAATGGGCTCATTTGGGAATTTCCCAGACAAATGTTTTATGTACAAAAACTGGCCTATTCTGCTGTCATTTTTGAGTTGTAGCCACTGATCTGCTCAAGAAGCCTGCAGATGAAAAACTTTGTTTGCCTGGTATGTAAACTGCCTAGAGTTTTAGGTTATCTGCACAGGAAATGTGTATGTTCTTCCTTGTACGATGATGTAGCATAACTATTATATTTCAATCTGTATCCAGAGAGAAACACAGGAGAAGATTTGCCTACATTTCACTGAAAGCAAAAACAACTGCTGTCATCTGAATATAGTCTATACGAACAGAATGCTCCTTTGTGACTAGATATCGTGAATCTTAATAGGCATGACGTAACCCCAAATAAAACAGACATTTTTTGTTTAGAGTTTTAAATGGTACCAGAGTTAAGAAAGGTGTTCCCAAAGTCTTATTGTGTGATTATGACCAGCGCAATAACTTAATTGTAACTACTGGCAAATTGGCAATACTGAAATTAACTGCCCTAAGGAAGCTGTGGTTTGGAGGTGTCACTAAGCATTTTACATGTGGATTTAATACAGTCTTAGAGAAACAATGTTTTTAAAGCAAACACTTAACATTTATCAGCTCAGGAAGTGTTCCAAATAGTTGCAAGCAAACATGACTGAGATACTACATGGAATTAATATTTTGATGACTTTCAAGTCTAGCTAGCGTGCTACAAAGTAGCTAGCGTGCTACAAAGCAGGAAGGGCAAGACAACTAATCCAGTTGCTGGACAGACAGACACAGGATTTGAAATTCAATAAAGGCAAAAGCCAAAGTGGAATACTT
Organism: Protopterus annectens; assembly: GCF_019279795.1. Taxonomy (NCBI): domain Eukaryota; kingdom Metazoa; phylum Chordata; order Ceratodontiformes; family Protopteridae; genus Protopterus; species Protopterus annectens. The sequence continues at coordinate 671,112,523 of NC_056750.1, read as the reverse complement.
CTCTGAAGAATATGGTACACATTAGCAATTGTCTACAGCCAGATGCTGGCAAGGTTTATCTAGTTGTAAATATGCTATTTGCAAATCATTTATGTGATTCTTGGGAATGGCAAAATATCTGACAAAAGTATATTCCAAGCTTATTAGAGATAATCATGCTGCTGAGAATTTCCTACATAGGCAGCAGCACGGTGTTGGTCAGCAGAGCAAGAAAGAATTTTGAATTTCTTAAGCGGCCAATTACCATGGCAGAAACTCTGAAGTATTACTTTATGATTCCATTTAGCAAGGGTTAGCAGAAGTATTACCTCAAGAAGACAGTTCTGTTGTTTATGCAACCATGGCACTGATGCTTAGACATACTACGCACAAACAGATACATTCTAACAGTCTTCAGATGTCAACATTCCATGACTATTATATGGGAAAATATTTCAGTGGCGTACGACTTCAAGCCACATTGGAGTATTTTTAAAACGCCTTTACTGGAAGCACTTGCAGGATTTAAAGCTACAACAGAAAGATACTATAAGAGATAACACCAAACTACAATTAAACAATTACTGAGAGACAGCAGCAGGAGAAGATGGCCAGATGGACTTGAGCAATTGCAATCATTACTCAAGTTGTACTTTCCTTTTAGTGATTAAGTGCCATGCATCTAATGACTGAAGTTCAAGGTTGAGAAGGTGATTGTTCTCACACAACCGCATAATCAAATGTTGAGCAAACTACTTATGCTGCTCCAGGGAATGCCAATGTGCAAAGACAGAGAGCACAGTGATGCACTCTACTACGGTTATGTCTGTTCGAACTGAGCAGATGGCTCAGAACTGTGGACTTGATGGAAAATGTATGAATCAGTAGCTAACCTCAGCTCACAGGGCTATGTATGGCAAATAATTCAGAGCCTTATTAAATACAGAACTATATTATAATACTAAAATTCATTGCTATAAATATCTTTATTTTTTTATAAGCTGTAACAGAAACAAAGTTATGTACTTACCATAATGATAGATCTGTGTTGTCTGATTCTGGAACAGATGGAACAAACATCATCAGATCTGCATTTAGGAGTGCATTTTTGACTCAGATGATTCCAGTATAAAGCAACAGGTTACCAATTTCTGTCAGACATATGGCAGCGATATCTTCCAGAAAGATATGACAATGATATTTTACTTGGCGCAAGGGATGTTGGACCTGATTATCATGTTGTCTGATATGTTTATCAGCCTTCCACTATGTGCCACTAAAAATATGGCTCAGTTTTTCCTGCTGACATATGCCCTGACTCCTGCAAGAACACCCCCTTTGTCTTGGGAACAGAAGGATTACCACCACTCTTATCAGGTCTCCATTGTCCATCTTTCTGTTAGAATTTAGGCAGGCACTGTCTAGCACTGCACAAAGTGCTGTTCAGATTTAAGTAAAGGATTATACAGGCAGTGCACTATTCTTTCTCATCTGACAAGTGACCTCAGTGTCTCTAACATGTCTGGTGTTGTCCAGATTTAATGCAAAGCAGTCAAGCAAGAATCAATAATGAAGGCATGCAAAGAATGTTAATTTCCAATTTGCTTCAGGATGGCCAGTAAAACTGCCAGTCTGTTCGTTAAAATTCATTCAACAACTCAAACTAAAATGATCCAATGGTACTGTAACCTTGACCATCATTTTCTGCATGTATACTCGTGTTTTTAATTCCAGTAGAATAACTACATTACAGGTATAATGCTTTACTATACTTGCCAAATCAGTATATTTTAGATAATGAACTACTCAGAAGATAAAAACTTTAGTTTAAAATACATGTGTAGGAACATGAAAAAAAAAAAACAAACAAAAAAAAAAACAAATCACAGTTGTAAAGTCAAAGTTAACTGAACATTTTGCAAGTAACAAATGAGATCACCCAGTAGTTTTTTTTTTTTTTTGCTTCTTGTACAGGAACGTTTTATTACTGAATAATGCTGTCAGTTTCTGAATAAGTATGTTTCATTTTGCTTCCTTCAAATTTATTTACTTCTGTTATACAAAATAAATTGAGAGCTTTGCCCTATAGGCACAGTTATCTGCATATATAAAGAAACTACGTTCCCCAAGCAGGTGCAATTAAACATACACTTCACTGACTGATAGATGAGGTAATTAATCTATTTTGGGGGTTGAATAGGCTCTCTGTACAGCATAGAAAGGGTTCTGTCTTGGAAAGTTCAAGTTCAAATACTGTCTCACAAAGAAAATGAGAAAGGACACAAAAGCTGTTTTCCTACAACAGAATCAGTGCCAGTCCAACTAAATGAAATTTCCTTAAAATAAAGCAACTAGTCCCAAATACAGGGTTTAAAATATAAACTTGTTATGGTCTTACTCTGGCTGCAATGTTAATTAGGACAAAGCTGTATATAAATATGAAACTGAAACTGTCCCAAATGTGATCTAAAATTCTAAAATCAAAGTACAAACAGGCTTCGGAGAATGCGTGTGTGTGTGTGTGTGTGTGTGTGTGTGTGTGTGTGTGTGTGTGTGTCGCACACATCTGCATATTGGTATGTGTGCATGTAGACGTCTTTATTTTACACCTCTGTTTTTGCTGTCGTCGCCCCCTCTCAAAAATGGTCATCTTGCATGTCCTGCTGATGCTTTTCAAAATTCACAGCACGGTTGAGAGGGATAAGGGTCATCCTGGTACAGTGCCATCCTCACAGTATCAGAGGGGGTACCTTTTTCACCTACTCTTAACCCCAATCCCCCCACATAGCATACAGTGATGTCTATGGAGTTCCTTTAAAGGTGCTTATTCGAGCTCACTTACTGCTGTAGAAAGTCTGCTTGTACCTTTTGTATACATTTTTTCTGTCTGTGCTACAACTCCGTGGGCTATAGCTAGCCAATCAGAAACCCCCTCCTCACTGTGGGATGAGCAAGCCGGCATGTAAGTCATTCTTTGCAATACTTTGGACATCTCAGGGCTCCATCCCTCTGCACCACAGAGTTGGCTTAAATATTTCAGGTTACCAAGTTGTGGCTTCGATCATTAAAGAGGACTTATAATTAATACAAATATCTCACAGAACTGTTTAGGTTACCATGAAAGCAGTGATAACCTCATATGTCATAGTACAGAGTCGTTGATCATTCTATGTTAGAGTGAACTTTCACTAACAGATTACTGGAAGTGAGCACATTCTTGTGAGACATTGTAATTCATAAAGGATGGCAGACCAGGCCTGTACAAAAGGGTGAAGTGAGGTGTCCCAAGATAAGTTTCCTGGTGATCTGGAAATGACCAGATGGCAAGGAGCAAGAATGCCAGCCAGGAGACTGAGATCAAGCAGCCACTGACCCACTCTCTCATCTCGATGGAAGCTGTGGGTACCACTGTTGAAAGGCTTATCCTATTTCAGGTCCTTGGATTACTGCAGCCTGCAGGATTAAACACTAATCAGTCTTCTTGCAATCACACAGGAGAAGGGTCATGCATTATCTTCTATGAAAAAACATAAAGGGATCTCAGGGAAAAGTTAAGCAAACCTTTCAAAGCTACCAACCGTGAGTGATGGAGCTGTCCTGGCTTCCTAATGCAGGAAGAAAGGTAAACTGTAGTGAGTGACAGGAGACTGCCAAACTTGAGAGGCAATGAAGGCCCAAGATTTTTCTTTTCCGGACTTAACCATAAAGATTTGCACAAAAATAAAGGATGCAACAGAAGCAGTAAAAGCATTGGTATGTCCATCTCACCTTTTGCAGATACACTAGAACTGTGAATAAACCAAGACTGCACAAAGCCCCCAGTGTATGAAGTGGAATAAGTATCTACAGAATACTGTCAGAAAGTAATTGAACATACCACTCAATGTCTTTATTCAACATACTGGGCAAAGACAAAAATTATGGGGTGACAAAGGCCCCAACCACAGGGACAGATGTTAAATACTGCTCTAAGGTCACTTAAAAAGTTAGTAGAGCAACAGGCTTTGCATCACCATGCATTATCTGAATGCTAAGTATGAAACTCTAATGTCTGGCCTTGACTCACTGTAACTGAAAGCAATTTTCCAGAAAGTCAACAATTCCTTCAAGGTACATGGCAAAAATATGAGACAATATCAGGATCACTGTGGAGAAAAAGGACAGTTGAGAAGTATGTCTCTAAATTAGGGTAACCAATCATCAGAAATCACCGTAGAATGATTATACAGGTCTCCAAGTCCCACTGTATCACTATGAGGTCATCCCAGGAATGAGGAAGTAAAAGGAGAGTCAAATGGAAAAGAACAGGAAGTTCTGCTCTCTCCCTCTCTCTTTCTCCCTCTCTATCTGCAGACCAAACTACAGTTCTTGAATCTTACCACAGAAATAGAATTTCAGTCTGGAATATACTACAGCACTACAAATACCACCTGCTGATGGAAACCTAAAACCACTGCAGATCAAGTTCTGCTTTGACATTATCCCAAAGGTTTTCAACTAAGACCCTCATTAGGTTTGCCCACTCCCTGATAGTATCATAAAGGAGATTCAGTTAAATCCTACACAGGGTACACCACTGGATCACTGAGCAAATAAAGAAAAATCTCAACTTCAACACAATAATTCTTCTTCTTGGTATTCACATAAAATGCATACTTGCCACTGATAACCAATTTATTTCTAGGCTCAACAAATCGAGAATTAAAACTGTAGTCTCAAGCACTCCTACTTTTCATTTTAAGCATCTAAATTTTCACAAATCATATCCTTGACAGCCATACTATGAGTAGAATACTTTATGATAGTTCCTTGTTGTCTCTCCTACTTTTACCACTACTACTGCTACAAGATCATCAATGAAAGTATAATAAACAAAAAAAATCCAGATTCATCCTCCCTTACCCTTGGTCTCAGTATCAGTACATCTTCTGTAAAGGGAATGTATAGTTGTGTACACTCACCCTAAATGCATCTGTTCGAGTGTATTCACTGTTTCAGTCCTGACTTGTGTAATTTCTTGCCATGAAAGCCCTTGGCCGGCCCGACTACCAGAGAAAAATCTCCCTCCTCCATGGGCTGGCAGACGTCCTGACCGACAACATTATGCTTGGGTATACATGGAGCCCAAATTCAGCGACAGTTTTTAAATATCACTCTAATTTACTTAAAAGTCAACAGAACAAAAGACTTTGCAGCAACATGAATTTTCTGTGCAATAAGAAGCAAACCACTCAAATGTCCAGATTTTTACAGAACGTCCAGATTTTTGACTCATATTTTTGATGCGATTTCATAAACTTTATGGTTTTCTAGATTTCTGTGGCAAATCAGTGAGGAACTGAATTCATTAAATAATGAGAGACATTTGAATTTCAGAGTTCATATCCTTCAGAAAATGCATGGTGACACAAGACCTTTTATTCTAACAACTTTCGACGTTTATAACAGCAATATTTAAAACTTGTCCCTATTTTTGGGCTTTTGTAACCATTACTTTTGGCTTTGTCCAGATTTTTTTGTGCTAAAAGGTTGACAGCTATGATCAGAAGTATGAAACTACAATGACCAGTATTAACGAATGACTATAAACCCCAGTGAAATACCAAAAAAACACATTTTATGAGGGACAGAACAAATATAGGAGGCAAAAATTAAGGACAGTTGCCAGCTATATATTCCCCTGAGCAAAATTACAATTTCTCATTCAGTGGTCAAGTCTGATTTTAATGGTAGCAAGGGAATTGCTTTGTCTGATGTGTAAGAGCAGTCTTTTCTAGAATCACGGGATAATTGGGTTAGCATTGTTACTACTATAGATATGAAGCTGTCGAAGTGTCAAAACTTCTGAAGTCACATTGTAGCAAGCAGATTTACTTATGAACAGGATACACCAGCATCTTGATAATAACAAAAAAGTCAATCTAAATCATAGTAGGCTATGGCTGCCTTCATACAAAAAAGTACAAGAACAAGCAGTTCACAATATGTCTTGGTGGTTACTTCGAAATATTCTCCAACACAATTCACACTTCTTAGCTAACTGTTACATTGTCCATTATACTTTCCTCACTTGTCTAACATCTTAAAGTCTTCCTATTTTTGCATTACTTTTCACATTTTCATGTTCAGTAAATTTTCTTTTGTCTCACAATACATTATTCAAGCGTGCTTGGTCATAGTATCATATGTCAAACAGTACTACTTTTCATGTACTTCTGAGAATGATTTTGTTCACCTTGCAGCCTGACAAAGCATGGTTATGCTCTTCCTATCTTAGCTTGACAGAGGTACTTCTAGGATAATGTCTGAAATAATAACACAGAACACAGTTATACATTCCTGTCTTAACTTGCCCAAGTATTGCCTGATACAATTTGACTTCCAGAAATCAGTCTTGACCCTTCTCCCTTAGAATCCCATTAACAAACATTGCAGCGGAAGTTTGGATGTTTGGAATATGTGTTAATAACATGGCTGGCTTTATGGAGATGGAAGAGACTGAAAATATCAGGGTCATTTATGTCCTGAAATGGAAAAAGATGTCATACTAACAAAGCCAACATAAAACAGAACACAGGGAAAGGGCTGTAGTCTTTCATCACTACCTCTCCTGGATAGGCAATGAGCAGGAATTTCAAGACCGTCTTCACTCCTAGTGATGCACTTGCCAATAGCAACGTTATGCTCAATGACAGGTCTAACATGGGAGGAATAAAGTGAGATTGCAACATCTCTGAATGTAAGACAGCCTAAGAATGGAGGATGTTGATTCAAATGAGTGAAATGAAATTAGAACTGAATTTTTCCCTGGAACACTGGAAAAGACCCGACAGTCAGACTAACACAAAGCCCATTAGCAGAGAGCTCTGGATTGCATCAATGAGGGAAGTGTGCAAGGCTTTAAAATATGTAAATAAAGCAAGACAGTTAAGGGTATTTACTTGGAAATGTTTTTAATGTGGTTTTTATACTCTGGTAGATTGCAAAGGATCTTCTTTCAGATTCAGGGTAATCACTGGAGGTATGTGGGTAGCGAGAAGGAAAATTGCAGTATATTTTTTGAGAGCATGTAGAGTTCGAGGTTAAAGGTACTCTGCAGAATGCCACAGGGGAGATGTTTGATGCACATGTAGAAGTTACAAAAGAGATGAAGTTGCTAATTTGTAGGAGGAAAGCAAGAATGCCAGGGCATAATTAATCAATAGTTAATTAATTATGCCAGGGCATAGTTAATTAATCAATGGGGCGGTGAAAGCAGACACACTCTGGGCTAGGCTTATAAATGCCCTCGGGCAGATAGTCTAGTACCTACCTATAAAATGGCCTTACTAACTTTATGCTAGCAGCCAAAAAATGGTAATTAAAAAGTGGAAATCAAGGGTCAGACTGACCCTGGAAGATGTGCTAGGTATTATAAAGGAAAGAAAGCAATTGGAGAGAGATCTGTTAGAGTGGGAAATAATATGCATACCCCTTTAAAAGGAATGGAATGTGTGGGATCATTTCATTCACAAAGGGGACAAGAGTGATGCGTAAGGAAAGAATTTTGGGGGTACTGAAAATGGTGCAAAAATAAAACAGTAGTGACTGGCGTGTAGGTTTATATTTTGGAAAAAAAACAATAGTTTGAAAGGTTAAAATGTTTATTAAAAATAGGAAGAGTGAATAAGTATATGATTGTAATACGCAAAGCTAAATGAATTATGTTACAAAAAGTCTTATGACAGAGTGTGTTAAACTGTCTGTTGAAGTCTGCAATTTCAGAAGAAAGTATTCACCATTTTTAATAAAGGAGATAATCCTGCTTTTATTCCAGTTCAGCTCATGTTTTTGATTACTGTGAGCCTTGGTAGCATGGCAGTTTTGGATATTGATGAAATTTCATGAATACAGTATCTATAAACGTTTGTGTATTGTACTGTTACCAGCGTTTTACCAATTTATTATTAGTAAAGCTGCTGTTATGTTAATATCCAAAATATCATGCATACAGACTGTCAGTTTTTGATCCGCGGTGGTGGTGCTGCGGTAGCGTTGTCGCCTCACAGTAAGACGCTGTCCGGTTCGACTCTCAGCTACAGCGTCTTCTGCGTGGAGACATGCATGAATGGGTGTACCTTCATTGAAGATTGTGCATCAGGGCTGGCAACTTGGCACGTAAAAATCAACTGCCAATCATTAGCGGACTGGAGTTCCGCTGTGGCGACCCCTAACCGGGAAAAGCAGAAAGACACAACAACAACAACAACAGACTGCTCATTTTTGGCTACATATTTGTTTACTACCTTCAGTGCTAGTATAAATTGTGGTCTATGGTGCTCATATTAACTGATGGTAATAATGTTCAGAATTTCATGAATTGTTTTGATTGTCAACTGTTTATACAATAACACTTTTTTTTAAAACGCCATGCAATGGCAGAATATTGATTAGGCCGGTGGGGAATACATGGAGTAGTCCCCCAACACTGTGCATTAAATGGTAATTTGGGTTGTATTTGTTAAATGTAAGAGTTACACACTTTTAATTCGGTTATATTTTTGGGGGGGGAACTTGCTTCTTGTCTGCTGACCATCAACTCCTAATTTCAGACAACTGGTCAATTCATTACTCTGTTCTATTCTTCATTAGTGGTAAAAGCTGACAGAAGGGACATCTACAGTTTGTCTTATTTTATTCCCAACCCAATGGGATATGCCTAATAACACACTCCAAGGTGTGCTGTGCAATAGGTGTGTGTAGCTGCAGGTCACTCCCACAAGTGATGTAAACAGATTGCCCTGCTCCCTAGAAGTCAGCAATCCCTTGTGATGTTTGGCCTCCACTAAGGACTCTATCACAGTGACATATACCCTGGACATATAACTCCACAGTCTCTTGTCAAAGAAAGGCAAGTGGGTAATGCCCTTCCAGCTACTGTAGGCTCTTGAGCCACTAAATGAACTCAGATTACCTTTGTCTTAATCAGAGCATTATTCCTCTATGCCAAAGGCAATGTTCTATTTGTTTGTGTTTGTGTCTTTCGGCTTTTCCCGGTTAGGGGTCACCACAGCGGAACTCCGGTCCGCTAATGATTGGTAGTTGATTTTTATGTGCCGAGTTACCAGCCCTGACACAACCTTCAATGAAGGTACGCCCATTCACGCATGTCTCTATGCAGAAGATGCCCTATCTGAGAATCGAACCGGACATATGACAACAAATAAAAGACTTTATTGTTTTCCTTTCATGGCTTTGTATCTACTGATGCACTCTACATCACTGCGACATGGTGTTTGCATAGCTCAGTGATGCACACGAAGGAATGTACAGTAACTTTGAACAAATGACATGTCTGAAAGAGGGTAAGACAATAGTATTGCAAGTCTACAACTGTTTTTAAATGCACAGTGCCTGAACTGGTGGCACAGAAACAATATTCACCGATTAATAATGAAGATAATCAAGCTGGTGAGAGCAACAACTTAGTCCAACTCCGGAGTATCACAGGTCTGTAGAAACAACTGGGTGTGAACAGATTAAGTACTGAATGAAGGCTAGAAGAATCTACACATATTAATAAAGATGGCTACTTCCCCAGTTCACAGATCTAGGACATATGCCTGCTCCCTTTATTGTCCATATCCTGAATGCACAGCTGTAAACAGTCATATCAACTCCTACAAATGTAAAAGCTAAAATTTAGAGACATGCCCACACCCTGAAATATGGGCTCATTGTACGTGTTCACTCTGTTAAGTGAAGAAGGCAAGAAGATAAAGGGCAGATTACAAAAGCAACCGGTTAATATACAATGAGCAGTGTTTTCTTTTGAAACTGATGACAAAGGCAAGAAATGAAATAAAACTAATGTAGTGACTTAGTTACTGACTTCTTCGTAAAAGGGTAGCCAATATGTAAATGAACTAACAGAAATTTTCAAAACAAGAAGTAATAAAATGATTCAAAGCAGAAGCCAGTTTCTTTTCACAAAACCATAAGTACTGCAAGTCTCAGTTCTGCAAAAATCATGTGACATTTCTTTACTTCCATGTCATGTCACCTTCAGGAAGAGAAGCATCACCGTAAATACAAGAGTTACTAAAAATACATACATTTCAACCACAGCCTCCAATATTTAGAAGTACAAAAAATAAACATCAGTTATATTTAGGGTTGCCACCTTTTCAAATGGCCAAAGTGGGACATTTTCGGTACAAAATTCAGATTTTACAGGGCAACACATACCCATGGTCAGTACAAAGGATAGAACTTAACTTTTTTTCCTAAATAAAAGCTTATTCTTGCAGCATTGCAGTTGCTTATTCTGTTTCTTATAAAATTTAGGTATTTTAGATACAGAAGAACTGTTTTATGCAACTATTACATAAAATATAGGAAATCATTTTGTCCTAAAATCTCAGGACATTTGCCATTTTTTAAAATTTTTTGTCAGGGCACAACTGCCCAAAGAGGGACTGTCCCCTCGCAAAGTGGGACACGTGGTAACCCTAGTTATACTATGGAGGAACTTTCAGTTTTATAATCCACACAGAATATTTGGACATAAGGCCTTTCTCTTACTACACTGTTTTGCACTTTCAATAAAATTTTGAGGTATGTTTATAAGCGTTTTTTGATATAGCAGTCTGTTTGCATCAGCTTTACTCCTTCCTCCAGAGATATTTAAAACTAGTTGTTTGTCTTTCTAGACTTTGTAGAAATTAGCTCAGACTGTGGAGATTTCTGGTATTCAGCAGATGAGACTTTCCTAGCTTGTAGGTTCATAGGTAGGTACTTGGCTATCGGCCCAAGGGCCTATGTAAGCCTAGCCAACAAGGTTCCCTGGCTTATGCCACCCAAGAAAGTTATTTTCCTGTGCCATTGTTGAGCAGAGACACAGAAGTGATCCCCGGGGTGTATTTCCTATTTCCTATCCACTCATCAAGATTTTTCTTGTAGAGTGCTAATGAAGAACGTTGCCTGACATAGATGGGTAGCCTGTTCCAGAATATGGGAAGTCTCTGGGACAGGAATCTATCCCTCCAACATGTCCTGTTTATTGTGTTGACAAGGTTTAGGTCCCCAGAGCATGTAGCTTGGAAGGATTGGGATTTCTTTAGGTGTAGCATGTCCAACAGCTCTGGGTTTAACATAGCTTTATATGTTAGGCAGAGATCACCTCGGAGTAGGCGATATGCTACGGAGTGAAGCTGGAGTTTTTTGAGGCGGTCAGTATAGGGCATTTGTTTGAGGCCAGTAATCCTCTTTGTGAGGTACATCTGTGACCTTTCCAACTGCTGCAGATGTCTTGTGAGGTACATTCCAAAAGGGGTGTTGTACTCTATAATGGGTCTAATGAGTGTCGAGTAGAGGGGAACAATGACCTCTTTCTTCCTGGATGAGAACCCTTTTATGATGAGGTGTGCCACATAGAAGGACTTCCTGACTACTGTGGCAATGTGACTATCAAAGGAGAGACTACTGTCCATCTGGGTCCCAAGGTCTCTTATCATGCATTTGGTGTTAAGTAGATTGCTGCCTATGTGGTAGTTCATGGGTACAGAGTTTTTACCAAAAGGGATGACACTGCACTTTTTGGCATTGAGCTTGAGGCCATGGCTCTGACACCAGACATTTGTCTCAGTGAGGCCCTTCTGTAGGATGTCCACATCATTTGGGGACTTAACTATGGCTCCTAGTTTGCAGTCATCTGCGAACTTCGTTAGCCACAGGCCTTCTTTGTTAGCCTGTACTTCAGAGAAGTAGATAGCAAACAGGAGAGGTCCCAAGATGGAACCCTGTGGTACTCCACTTGTCACTGCTTTGAGGTCAGATTTGGAGTCTGCAACTTTTACAGTGTGGGTTCTTTCAGTGAGCCAGTTGGCAACCCATCTTGTGATGTAGGGATTTATACCTAGTTTAGTGAGTTTAGCTATAATTCCAGAATGGGGGATGGTGTCAAAAGCCTTGGCGAGGTCAAGATAGGCTGTGTGAACCACCTTACCCTCATCTACGGCTTTGGTGACTGCCTCAAAGAAGTCGATCAGGTTCAGGAGGCATGATCTGCCTTTCACAAACCCGAACTGGGTGGGATCCAGAGTTTGGAGGTTACCAATGTCTTTGTTTATGAGTTCCATGATGATACGTTCCATGGCCTTGCAGACCAGGCTCATCAGGCTAATAGGTAGATAGTTCCAGGGATCAGTGGTGGCTCCCCCTTTGTGGAGTGGGATAACTGTTGCTGTGCGCCATTCAGTGGGCACAAAGCCTGATGAGAGGCTATTATTGAACATGGTGCTTAAGTAGGGAGCCAGTTCGTTCTGAAGTTCGTGTAAAATGCAGCCTGGGATGTTGTCTGGTCCCATGGATGCTGTGTTTTTGGCTTTAGAGAGTACAGCTTTTACCTGCATAGTTATGACTACAGGGATGTTAAAAGCTGGGAAACTGAAATTCAAATAATTTCCTTGCATCATGCATCCAAAAATAACTACACAAATTAAAAAAAGGAGATTAAGGAAAGAGAAGCTGAAGAAACAGTCAATTTATTGGATACCACAAGGGCTAGGAAACAGTGCCTCAATTCATGTGCCCATTACATGCATTTGTGAGATACTTGTTTTACCACCTTCTCACTTGTACGAAACTGAGGAATTGATCTCTGACTTCCAAAACACTCCTTATCATACAACCACCCATTTCTGCTACTGTAATGGTGTTCTCTGATCTAGTCTCCCTTATAAAATGTTTAACAGTTTGTAGCACCATGCATCCGATAGTAAACAAACATTACTGGTATCAATAAATACATTATACCTAGTATAGCTTTGTTACAGTGCAGTTATCAACTGCCAAGTACAATGTACATTTGTGGCATCATTCACTGATACCACAAATTAAGCTTGTATCCTCTGTAGAGATCATGCATTACCTTCATGAGCCAATTGTTTTGTAAAACTGATGAAGTTTAGTGGATTTGAATTCTCATACACAGTTACGGTGCAAGGTGACTTTCAGGAAATATTCCTGTTGCTTGCATGTTCTGCTTAAAATAATACATGCAAGCATTTTGGTATGTATATGCATTTTTTAAGGACTATAGTGCAATTTGTTAATCAAACTTTAGCATGACTGTATATATTGTTGGCATATGTATGTAACACTGTTTTTATATACATTATATTCTTTTAAAAGCTAGTAACGCACTAAAGAGCAATTGGGATGATGGATGGCAGATCGTACACCCTATCAATTTGCACCCGAGGCAGTTGCTCCTCTCCCCCTGCCATAGCTATGTCACTATATGTATATATTTATATATATATATATATATATATATATATATATATATATATGTATATAGTGTGTGTGTTTGTGTGCGTATATATTACATACACATTTATATATATGTACACATACACACACACACACACATATATACATACTGTTGTTGGTGGGTTGTGTGTTGACTTCTTTTTGTGGACCCAACTGTATTTATCTGAGTGTCTTTTTTTTTTTTTGCCCTAAAATAATAGGGTGTGATACAGCAATGATATTAGTCAGAACAGAATCTGCCACAACTGTGATCTAGGTATTACAACTGTGATGAAAGGAGATACTGCCAGCCCAGCTAGCTGGAATTTTAAAAATAATTATATGTTATTTGTGAATATCAACATGATTTATATAGAACTATGATGAAGGGAGACACTGCCAGCAAAGCTGTTTGGAATTTTGTAAATAGTTATGTGTCATTTGTGAATGTACGTCATGGATATATAAAACTAGGTTTGTACAGACATGTCTGTTGAGAAGATATTTTATAAAGTACTGAGCTTAAAGATGTATCCACAGTGCCCTGTTGGAAGAGAACAGAAATGTACATGCACTATTGTAACTGTTTAAATGTATATATTTTAACAATGGAAACTGGAACACAGGAGGTTAACTTCAGTCTAGTAAATTTCAGAAAAATATATGAAATTAAATTACTTTATGGCAGCAAGAGACACAATGTCTGTGCTGAGAAGCTTTCTGTATAGTCTTGGAAGTGTTTTATTGTTTTATGACTTCCAGTCTCTACCAAAGATCTAAGGAAAAGTCCTTGTCTATGTATTTTCACAGGTGGATGCTAAACACTGCCAGATTCTAACAGTGGGGGTTTCACCTGGGACAGTCAGGTGATAAGAAATGATGCCATTCTGCAAGCTATCCCAGCAGTAATATTTGAAATATTAATTCATGAAGTCTCTGAGAGAGACACAGAGCATTCTGTATTCTGTCTTGGACCTGACACCATCAAGATCAATTTACCACGCATTTGCCTTGCTCTGTACGTAAGTTTCTAGGGAACAGTAACCCTCTTAGATAGTGTCAGGAATATAGCAAAGCTTAGTTTAGATATTTTTCTTCATTTATTTGTGACTGTCCTGCAATGTTGTTTTAAATAGTTCCTGGGATTATGAACTCTGATGTTTCTGTAAATATATATTTAGCACTGTCGACTTCTTTTATTATTTATTATTACATACATTTAAACATTTCATTGTGGCTCATCTGTCTAGAGATATTTAAGTTCTGAGAGTACTTGCATATTTATTTGGTGACAATGTATAGGCCACTTCTAATAACCTTGTTCCTGGACAAAGTACCATTTGTACTGATAGTAACATGACACATTAAGATTGGACACCCTCTGTTATGGGGCTTATAGTAGCTGATAAGGAGCTGGCTGGTGGCAGTGATAACTACCTTATAGTCTGGGCAAAAGGGGGTATAGCTAGTAAACCTGTGCCAGCCTTTCCTAGGTGTGCGTGTTTGTATAAAACAAACCTCAAAGTGTGTGTGTGTGTGTGTGTGTGTGTGTGTGTGAGCTACTCATGTAGACACATGAAGCACTGGCTGAACAGTGTGTGTGCTGGAGGTCTTGGCTTGGCCACTCAGGTGAGATCTCACCTCTGTAGCCATACCATTGTGGAGTCTTATTGGGGATCTGGAGAAAGTGGGAGAAACCAGCCCCAGACTGACTATGGTCTCTGTGTGCTCTTAAGGGAAACTGCATTTGATGCAGAGAGATGCATCTAGTAATTTGTGTGTACCTTGTCATCATCCCAATGTACATCCCTCACTGCTGCCAGTGGTGAGGATTGAGGCTGGTCCAGTGGTGGGTCATCACAACAACATCCTATTTTTATTATGGCAGATGCAAGAGTATGTTTTTTTGAGTGTTCTGTGCATGGAAACAGCAGGAAGTTTTCAAGCTATGCTGTTATATACAACTAAAATCATGGTCATTTACTCAGTGATTTAATGAGATGTATGACAATAGGGACTGCAGTTGTACAAGCTGTCCATTAAAACCGATTTGTTTCTCTTTGGTTTTAGAATACAGCCATTTCTCTTACAATCATGTACAATACCGAAACTTTGTTTTATTATCTTGGAAGATTACTTCAAGGCTGATTTAAGTGGGCCTCCAAAGCATAAGACGTGTTGCCCTGAGACTTCACTTTCACTGCACATCAACTTAAGCTGTTGACTTCCTCAGAAGTAAACAAAATAGTTTCTCCTGACTACTGCCTGATTTATGCAGGCTTTGTGTATAAAATGGAGTAACTGGTGATTCTGTGATTTGTTTGGAGAGATGGTAACATTAACATTTCACATATGGGACTGGGAGATTTGGAGATATATTCAAGTTAAAAAAATGGTGTGAATCTTACACCCTTTGCATTTTGGAGATTTCAGACTACTGTACAGTTGCCACCCCTCTGTTTTGTTCCCAAGAGTGTCCAGAGATGAAACTAGTACTCTGGTTCTCCATTTCAGTAACTCGGACTCTGTTTTTTTTTCCATTCTGCTTTCCTCAGTGCATCTTGTATGTTTCTGAAAGATGACATCACCGTCTTGTTGATTGGATCTTTTCTCAACACATCAAGAAGCCAACCAACAAACTCATTTCTCAACCTTCTCAACACAGCAAGCAGCCAAACAACACAGGCTGCTTGGCACCTATTTTGACAAAGTAATGAGATTTTGTGTGTGGTGGTGCTGCTGTCCCCCCCATTTTTAGGTTTGGACTGAACAAATGTTGCTGCTCATCTTTTCATTGTTTGGGGAGCTGGCTTACCTATGTGGAACACAGAGGTACCAGGGAATAGCCTTTCAGTTCATGATTCTGCTTGGGCTGCTGCTGAGAGGAAGAAGTCCTTGGAAGTTGCTTGTGCGGCTGGTTCCCTGATTTGAGCCATCTGCTATTGTTGCTGAACGCCATCAAGGGAGTCTCAAGACACTAGGAAGCCACAGGAGAAAGGTTGCATTTTTTTTTTTGTTTAAGAAAAACACTCTTTACACAGAAGCAATCACTAGAAGATAAATGATGAAACTCTTCAAACTGTCCTGATTTTTGCCTCATATTTTATTTTATTTTTTTTACATGTATGATTTTTTGCAGGCAGGCACACCTCTCAACTGTCCAGATTGTTACCTGATATTCTTTGCCTGTTCTGGGTAAAATCTGCATTATTTTGTCAAATCACTGAGTTCAGAATTATTTATATAATACTAACTACTACTTGACTTTCAGAAATTATATCCTTCAGAAAATGTATTGTAACACAAAGCCTTTTTATTTTAGCAACTTTTTAAGTCTGTAGGAGCAATATTTAAAAATTGTACCTACTTTTTGTGTTAAAAGATATGCTGGCAGGCAATTGGAGGGTTGAGGTGACAAGTTTTTGACATCATATCCTTCAGAAAATATATTTAATTTTAGCAACTTTTGATTTTGGGTCTTTTGCATATTTCTTGTGCTAACAGGTTTGTCTATATTTTTGCCTCACAAAATAATCTGTCTCGGATAGAATTTGTCGTGGCAAATCACTGTGACATATATTTAAGTCTGAAACTTCATATCCTTCAGAAAATGCATGCTATCACAAATTCTGTTATTCTAGCAACTTTTCATATTTATAAGAGCAATATTTAAAATTTGTCCACCATTATTTTAAGCTTTGTTCAAATTCTTTGTGCTAAGAGGTTAAGGTATGGTTGAAGTTTTAGACTTCATATTTTTGAAAAAATGCATGATAGAGCAAAAACTGTTATTCTAGCTATTTTCTAAGATTATAAACAGTAATTAATATCTGTCCCTGATTTTGGATCCTCGTTCTTGTGCTAACCAGTTGAGAGGTATGGTGATGCTGTCTAGATTGTTGCAGAATATCCAGATTTTTGCCTCACATCTTTTGCTCCATTTCTCATACACTGTGTGGATTTCTAGGAAATCATTGAGGGTTGAAATCATTATTAAATAATGAGACATTTGAGTTTTACACTTCATATCTAAGAAAATGCATGATAAAGCAAACTATTATCTGATCAACTTTTTAAGTTTGTAAGAGCAACACAAAATCTGTTTCTGATTTTTGAACCTCTGTCCTCCATTCTTTTTTTGGCTTTAGGTAAGTTAATCAAATTAGACCATTATTTGAGTCTTTACAACATGCCTAGTTTGTCTCTACACAAGTTACTATGGTTGCAGAGGGGATTAGAATTGCTGAGTTACCGTGTACTGATCATGTATGATGTATGATCTTGATCATGTTGTCGGCCCACAGGATGCCTCTCAATGTCTGACCTTGGTTGCT
Organism: Protopterus annectens; assembly: GCF_019279795.1. Classification (NCBI taxonomy): domain Eukaryota; kingdom Metazoa; phylum Chordata; order Ceratodontiformes; family Protopteridae; genus Protopterus; species Protopterus annectens. The sequence continues at coordinate 671,094,917 of NC_056750.1, read as the reverse complement.
GTAGTGCTTTGTGTCCAGGCTTTATTCTAAGCTGGATATCTTTGCGTTTTGTTCATGTGTGTAACAGTGGAGGGTCTCCACTTGGCAAAGTAATTATTGTTGCTGCTCCAGTACTTGATCCCCAGATTTTAATCTCAGTTGAATACCTTCTGAACTGAATCTGCATATCCTCCTGTCTGTGTCATGTTATCTGTGTAACATCTGCAGAATGTCACTCTGGCACAGGAGTTACTGTTACTACCTTACATTGCCTGGCCTCTGCCGGTAATTTTTCCGATGCAGTCTGCATGTCCTCTTATTCTTTTATATTACTTATTTATTTATTTTTTTTTAATTTTATTTAACATTTGCTTACCGGAAAAGTCAGACTTGGAACAAGGACAATTTTCAGCAATGACCTGGGGAGAAATGCTCCAGGTGCATGCCTTTGTAACATGGGAGGAAACCGGAGCATCCAAAGGAAACCCACATGAATGTAGGGAGGATATGCAGACTCCTCACAGAAGGCATCCCAGCCATGAATCGAACAGGAGAACCTCTTGCTGTGAGGTGACAATGCAACCGCTGCACCACTGCACTTTCCTCTGTCTTGCACCCAGAGGCTGTATTTGTTCCTTACAGATAGCTATATACATCAAGGTGTACTACCAGTCTGGAGCGTTTCATGTTATGGGATGTGAGCAGGTATAACTATGACTATGGCACACGCCCCTAAGGCACTGCTGTTGCTGGTAATTTACTTGTATTATCTGGATTGGCATTAACAGTTATTTTGGTTTATTGTAGTGGTGCTCAGCAAGCATTTTATGAGAATCATGCTTGGAAAAGGTCACTGGATCAGCAAGAGGCTGGATGCAGCACAATGTGCCCTAAGTTAAAAGCATTTGCCACTTATAATGAGGCATGGGAACAAAGTTATTCATGGGTGCTATCTTTTCCCAATGAGGATGCCATGGTCAAGTCCATGTCTTGTGGAACAACTTTCATTATTACATGGGATGGAGAAAAGGCACTGAAAAGCCATCAGAAGTCAAACAAACTTTATCAAAGCCTTCAGCTCTAGAAACAGAACTTTGACAAAGTTTACTCAGCCACATCTTGCAACTAGTGAAGGTTCCAAAGTAACAGCAGTTTATCATCGTGTAAAATGCAGTCACTCACATGCACCCATGGACTGTGTTGGTTAGCTAACACGGGCAATTTACCCTGACTCCACTGTGGCTTCGAATTCAGCTGTGGGAAGACACATTCAAAGGCACTCCTATTTCTCACTGGGATCAGATGCATTCAGCAAAGGGAACAGAAAAATGTTTCCCCTGGTTATTGAGTACTTCATTCACAATGGCACTCAAGAGAAACTTCCAGACTTGTACGAGGATCACAATAAAAGTGCTGAAATCATCTTTATAAGAATAAATGACATTTTTGTGCACAAAAGAATAAAAATGCAAAACATGTCTAGTTATGCTGCAGACAATGCCTCAGTTAATTATGGAAAACAAAGGTCTGTTTTTAAACATCTGAAAGCTGAGGTGCCTCATATCATTGTGCAGTCTGTTTGTGGTATGTAATACGTAACTGTACAAAATATGCAAGCAAGGCCCTTACACAGTTTGATGTCGATACACTGGCTTTGAAAGTGCACACTGAGGTTTCAACATCAACAAAAAGAAAAAAATGGCACTGTTGAAGGACGTCTACTCTTTCCTAGAGCAGGACTTTAAGATCATGCAGTATGTTGCCACAAGGTGGCCATCTGCTCCCAGCTGTGGCGAGGCTGGTAGAATGCTGGCCCACTATTAAATGTTATTTTATTAGTCAAGGGCCTGAGGAGTGTCACCCCCTTTATCTGGATATTTGTGGAGGCCAACGAGGATGGCATCAGTGGGGATATCTCGGAGGCAGAGTGCTACATCCATTTCATGTACTACATCCTGCAGACATTCTACAAGTAATACGCTCTCTGCTCCAGAGTTGTACACAGTGATGATAAGTTTTAGAGATGAGCTGCAGTGAAGGCCAGATGACCAGCTCTTTGGTGCTACAGCTTCATCTGTCTTAAAGCACTTTACTCCAGCTGTGGCATAGCAGGTCAGTACGGACGTGGATAATTTGTATGGTAAAGCACTTTCTTACCTGCAGTAGTGGTTTGACTTTGATAACAGCCCCTTTAAACCTATGCATATCTTCAGCCTCCAACAGCCTCTACCTCTGCAGAACTGCAGAGGTTTTCAAACTGAATGTGGACATTGAAGCACTTTACTTAGACTAGTTCACTTTAACTGCTGCATTGCCAGTCCTGTTAGATGACACAGGCATCCGTAAGCAATAGGTGAGTGACATTTTTTTTCAGTACAGCTCCAGAATGCAAAACGTTTTGCAGATCGGTGCAATTCATAATTTCAACCCCCCCCCCCCCAGCAATGGCTTTGTGGAAAGGGTTTTTACACTTATGAGAAATACATGGACTGATACAAGAGCAACAGAATGCTTGTGTCTCTTATCAATGCTGAGTTGCAGGTCAGGTTAAATTTTAATACAAGTTGTTCACAGTTTTATGCATTTGCAAAAGGTTTCCACCCATTACTAAAGACTGCCAGATCAAATGCAAAATACAGATTCAAATATAAGCAATGACTACAGCAAGTGGCCTGGCTCTTGCTGGAAAACTTTAATAAATATAAAACTGTGACAAGACCATGATTTGTTCACTTTTTCTATATAATTCGAAATGTGACCATGATTTTTTATTAAATTTTCTCATGGTTTATCTTTCATCCTGTAGTGTGTGTGTGGTGTTGTTTTAATTTACTGTTGTGTGTTGTGAACCCCTAATGTATAGCTTTGAATGAATTACTGCTAAATAAAGCCGTTTACTTTACATCTGATTCATTGTATATTTTCTGCATATAGTAACTACATGCAGTACTCAACACTTGTGCTGATGGGCACTGATGGATAAAAGGAGGCATGGCTACTAAAGGGATTTTACATGGTATGGGGCTTGTTTGTCAGGAAATGTCAGTATGGAAAAGGTGGAAACCTTACACTTGTGGAAGTTTTAATTAGCTCACCATTTATTGTGTGTGTTGTTATATTTTTAGATGTAAAATGTCAGTAGTTGTCTATTTTTATTAGATGTGTGAAACTGATAACTTTATGTTTAGTAATAATTCTGCTTTGTATAGTGGAGTGGAAATGTGTTCTGTTTTACCACTCCCTCCTTCCTATCCCAAGCTGCTTTAACCTATGTTTTAATGGTACTGTGTGTGCATTCTAATGGCTTGATTTAAAAGAGAAAAACAACTGTTTTATTTTGAAAACACTAATCTCTTTTAAGTGTAGTGAACAAGAACTGCTGCTGCTCTTTCCTTTTTGTAATTTCTCCAAATCTTTTGGGTTTCTAATCCCATGATGGGAATGGACCCCCTTCCTAAGTCAAACTATGATTAAAGTTCATAAAATTAGTATTGTTTCAATCTTTGATGTCAGCCAGAAGTGCTCTTTGCAGCACCAGCAATGTGCCCAGTAATGACTCCTTCTGCAGTTCGTATGGGTTACATGTACTGGTAACATATCCAAATACGATTGTAGATTTTGTTTTATAAGACCTGTTGCTCCTACTACTATTGGAACTGTCTGGGTATCTTTCTTCCACATTGCCCTTGTTTCTGCCTACAGATCCTGATATTTTATTACTTTGTCTCTCTCTGTACACAAGACTCTGTAGTCACTTTGTATGGCGATTTCAATGATAAATGCTACTTTTGTCTTCTTTTCATGCAACACTACATCTGGCTTTCTGGCATCTGTCTTTTAAACTGTTGTTAATGGGTGATCCAATGTGATGTAAACCATCATTTTCTATGATGCTTTGTGGCTCATGTTTCTAGTGTTTTCAGCCACTTCAGTACCATAATGTTTGCACAATCTCCAGTGCAACAGTCTTGCCACATTATTATGCCTTTCAGTATACAGTCCTTCTGCTATTAGTATGTCACAACCAGTAACAAGGTGTGCGATTGTTTCCAATTTGGTTTTACAAAACCTACATTTGTCTGTTTCTCCCACACGTTCAATGGACTTTGTAAACCAGCATGTACGTAGCCCACTATCTTGTGCCACCAGTATTAACCTTTCATCTCTTGGTTTGAACTCGCCTATCCTTAACCATTCCTGTGTTCGTTCCTGATCAACATGAGGTTCTTCCAGATGTTTTCTACACTTGCAACTATACTTATGCATTTTCCAGACTTCTTTACTTCTCATCTGGTCCTTCACCTTATATTCTTTCTTTTCTTTTTTGGCACATTCAGTTAATGCCTGATTTTTATCTACGTCTGGTTTCATTTCCATTCTTGCTTGACACAGATATGCTTCTGTTAGATTAAGCAGAGAAGTCATCTCAGATTTATTGTCCTTATGTTTCAAAACTTTCCCTACGTTTAGGTCTTCTGAGGTCAGCAGATATGTATGGAATCTATACATTTAATCAATTTCAAGGAGGCCCATCCCTCCTTCGGAACAGGGAATATATAATACATATATACAGTTTTCTATAAAACTTTTTTGGGTCATCAATAAATTGCTTACTTTGTACTTTTCCTTTATATTTATCTGCATATCTTCTAAGTTTTTCCACCTGTGCTAACATTTTTAGTGTTTTGATTTGGAAAACAAATCCTTACTTACGCAGAAAGCTAAATCTAGATTTCTGTATTTTCTCTTCTTTACAATCTCTGTGAATATGTCCGAAGTAAATCTGTAGTCACAAACAATTGTCCACGTAACACAGAGTTGCTATTCCATGCAAAAAACAGACACCAGGCAGAGTAAGGTAATTAGCGCTTTCGTTCCCTTTACTCAGAATCAGGAAAAACAGAACTTCATCAGATACAATAAGCTTACCCCTTCCCTTCTGTTTATACAATTCACTTACATTGTTTCCACCAACAGAAACACTTTACAGTCAATTAAGTTTTACATTCCCCCTTTTTTTAAAACATACTTTCTTCACATGTTTAAGAATCCATTTTTTTAAAAACAATCCTATTTTACAAATCCTTGCTTAAAAATCATTTTGTTAGAATCAACCCATTTTAAAATTAATGACGATGAAAAACTTCTTAAAAAATGTGTAATTATATAATACTTGTATACATTTGATTGTAAAAGGTGATAGATTCATTTCATACTATCAAATCACTTCATAGGTTCATAGGTAGGTACTAGGCTATCTGCCCGAAGGCATTTATAAGCCTAGCCAGAATGTGTTGGCTTTCACCACCCAGTTAGATTAGTTCCCTGTGCCTCTGTTCAGCAGAGCCACTGAAGTGATCCCCGGGTTAAACTTTCTGTTTCCCATCCACTCATCAAGGTTTCTCTTGAAGAGTGTTAGTGAGCAGCTCTGCCTAATGTAGATTGGAATCTTGTTCCAAAGCATGGGAAGTCTCTGGGACAGGAATCTATCCCTTCAGCACGTTCTACTTATTGTTGTGGTGAGGTTTAGATCACTAGAGCGTGTGTCTCAAGGGGATATGGTTTTCTTTAGGTGAAGCATGTCCATCAGTTCTGGGTTGGACATGGCCTTGTATGTCATGCAGAGATCAGCTCTGAGTAGGCGGTATGCAACCGAGTACAGCTGGAGTTTCTTCAGTCGAGCTGCATAGGGCATCTGTTTGAGGCCAGTGATCCTCTTGGTGAGATACTTCTGTGGTCTTTCCAGCTACTGCAGGTGCCTTGTAAAGTACATCCCAAATGGGGCGTTGTATTCTATGATGGGTCTGATGAGTGATGAGTAGAGGGGCACAATGACCTCTTTTGATTTGGATGAGAACCCTTTTGTGATTAGGTGGGCCACATAGAAGGATTTTCTAACCACTTTGGCAATGTGATTATCAAAGGAGAGATTACTAACTACTTGGGTCCCCAGATCTCTTATTACGTCTTCCATATTTAGAGGACTACCACCTATGTGGTAGTTTGTGAGTACTTTGTTTTTTCCAAAGGGGATGACTATGCACTTTTTGGCATTTAGCTTGAGGCCATGATTTTGACACCAGGTATCTGTCTCAGTGAGACCCTTTTGGAGGATGTCTGTATCAGCCGGAGAATCAATTATAGCCCCTAGTTTGCAGTCATCTGCGAAATTGGTCAATCATAGTCCTCCTGTGCTTGCCTGTACCTCTGAGAAGAATATGATGAACAGGAGGGGTCCTAGGACTGAGCCCTGGGGAGTGCCACTTGTAACCAATTTAGAGTCGGACCTGGCTCCTGCAACTCTCACCATGAGGGTTCTGTCCGTGAGCCAGTTGGCAAACCATCTTGTGACGTAGGAGTTTATGTTCAGGCTGGTGAGCTTGTCTGTAATACCAGAATGGAGAATGGTGTTGAAGGCCTTTGCGAGGTTTAGGTAGGCCGTGTGTACCACATTTCCCTCGTCTATAGCCTTGGTAACTGTCTCAAAAACATTCACCAGGTTTAGGAGGCATGATCTGCCCTTAAAGCCAAACTGGGTAGGGTCCAATGTTTGGAGATTCCCAATGTCTCTGTTAATGAGTTCCATGATGATGCGCTCCATAGCCTTGCAGACCAAGCTGGTCAGGCTTATAGGGCGATAGTTTACAGGGTCTGCTGTGGCTCCATCTTTGTGGAGTGTAATAATCATTGCTGTGCGCCACTTTATGGGTACATAGCCTTTGGAGAGGCTGAGTTAGAGCAGTGTGTTTAGGTGAGGGGTTAGTTTGTCTTTGAGCTCGTGTAGGACACAGCCTGGGACACCGTCCGGTCCCACTGATGCTGTGTTTTTGGCTTTGGAGAGGGCTGTTTTAACCTGAGTTTCTGTGATTTCAGGGGCTCTACATTCTTCTGGTATAGTTATGGGCCCTTTCGGAGGTGAGAGGGGGGTGAAGTTTTCATTGAACCTGCCTGCCAGGATGTTGGCGATATCAGTTGGTTCAGTGTATTTTGTGCCATTCTGCACTAACTCCGAGCAGATCTGAGCATTCCCACTTAGATTGTTGACATAGCTAAAGAATGCCTTGTGGTTATCTTTGGAGTCCTTGGCAATTTTTCTTTCGAAGCTCGCCTAGGATGATTTTATGAGGGATCGTAGTTTCTTGCTGATACTGATCAGGGATGTCTTCCCTTCTTGGGAATTTACTCTTTTCTGTACTAGTTTCCTTCTTCTATTGTATAGCTTGTTTATGGCAGTGGTCCACAGACTGGTTTCCTTTTCTTGGAAGAGTGAGTCTTGATTTTCATTGGGATAGCACAATCTATGCATTCTTGTAGGTGGCCGTAGAATGCATTAATAAAGGATTTTGCAGCTTGGACAGTATTATCCTTTAGCATGGGGGCTTTGAAACTTTCCATCTCGGTCTTAAGTAAAGTGAAGTTTGCTTTTGAAAAGTTTTTCACGGTGGTTTCCTTGTCCGGGGGTGGGGCGGAATGTGGATATTCAGAGTGATTTGTTTATGGTCAGATCTAACCAGCAAGTGGTTGACCTCCGGTGTGGAACACCGGTCGCCCATGTTGGTGATGACAAAGTCCAATATGTTGTCACATCTGGTCAGAATGTTGACCAGTTGATCCAGGGCATTTGAGTTTATAAATTCTACGAAATGTTGGGCAAGGGAGTTAGTACTAGAGTAGTTCTCCCAGTTAATGTTTGGGTAATTGAAATCACCCAATATTAGGGTGTTTTGTAGGACCTTTATGTTTCCCAGTGTTTCCAGAAACGTGGAATGGGGGTCCTGGGACATGGTGGGTGATCTGTAGCAAGCTACAATTTGAAAGGCAGTTTTGCCCATTGTTAGTTGCACGTGGATGATCTCTGAAGCATCATGCTGTGCCACTAACCTGGAGGTGTGGTTATCCTTGATGAATATGGATACGCCCCCGCATTTGTATTTCGGGTCCAGGTTCTGTGGCCAAAATGTATGGTATGAGTTGCAGCCTGGTAGTGCTGGAGTGCTCTCTGGAGCCTTAAACCAGGTTCTGTTACTGCACATATATCGATTTTCTCCATATTGAGGAGTGCCTTGAGTGCATGCATTTTGAGGTTTAGACTTCTGGCATTGAGTATCATTACCCTCAGTTTTTTGTTACTTGTGCTATTTACAGTGGTAGGTTTGTCTTTTGAGCCTTGCCTAAAAAAGGCACTATGGAGGTGGCAAGAGCCTTGGCCAGTATTTGAAAACCTAAGGGTGACAGGTGCAAGCCGTCTCTAGCGAAGCAGTGTGGCTTGTCGAGCATGTCATCCCAGGCGGACAGACTCTGGATCCCCTTTGAATGACACCAGAAACTTAGCCAATTGTTGTAATTGATAATTTTTTCTTTGTACCATGGTATCATTCTTGGTAAGGGCAGGATGCTACTCAGGGTCATACCGGCCTGGGCTACGTGATCAGAAAGCTCTTCCATGTCTCTTTTCATGTAGTCCAGGAAGGTATGGCTCAGGTCATTCACACCAAAATGGACAATGACAGAGTCGTATTTGTACTTGTTCTGGAGTCACCTGAGTGCTTGTGTTATGTGGCGGATCATGGAACCAGACAGGCAGCTAACAGTAATCTTCTCCTTATTCAGCCTAGTGAGTGGGACATCAGTGTGCCTGGCTATAGAGTCACCTATTACTAGTGTGTTGGGTATGTTATTTTGCCTTAAGGGCTATGACTGGCTGACACACTGGTTTTGTGAAGTATGTGTTTCATGGTTTGTGTTGGGGGGTGCAGGTTGCTTGGATGTCTGCTTTGGAGGTCTCGGTTGCTTTTGCAGATTTTTATTTAGAGCCTCCGAGTATGTATTGTGTATTTATGTGTGCTTTTTGCCAGTGCTGGTTTAATGGGTCTATGTGAAACTGGTGGTGTGATGCAAGTATTTCCCTTCTCCTCTTGACTGTCTGATCCAGTCTTGGGTTGAGAGAGCTTAGCCTCCAGTATGGCTGTATAATTGCATCTCTCGCATGTATTAGTGTTTGTTGGTAGGAGGAGAGGGTTGCCTGTGTACATGAGGCAGTTGTAACATTGCCTCAAAATGCCCAGATTCACCAGTTGGACAGGAGAGTACACCTGAAACTACCCTTTGGACATGCCTGGATAGGTACAGTGAACTGTTTTACTGATTGGCTGGTAAAGTCAAATACAGAGCCTTTTCCTTCTGTACAGTATAGGGGGGTCTAGTGCTAGGGTTTATAAGTGCTTGCAATGAGTTTTGAGCATGTGCTGGGCTGAGAAATGAATGGCTTGAGTGCTTAAGTTGAAAGTTTGTCTAGTTCCAAGGGAAAATTTGAAGAGGAGACTTTGTGGAGCCAGGAATAGTTATACCCTAGCTGACCAGTGCTGCCTGGTGTGCAAAACTGGGCAAATACATTTTTTATAGCAGGGAAATGAAAGAGAGAGAAATTAGCTCAAACTGGCCAATAAACTACTAATTTATGGGCTGAAACCACTCCTCCAGGGATAGTCAGGCTGCTCAAATCTCCCCTCTCTCACAGGTGAACATAGAAATTTCCTTCTATCCAAGTAAGGTATGGGCAAACACAGAGATTTGTAACACAGCACTGAATTCAACACTAACCTGAAAACTGGACTATACTAGCTTAGAAAGGTGTGAAACAAGTATATATATATTTTTCCAGAAAATAAAGCACATACAATCTAAAAAAAACACTTTAAATGCACAGAAAAGGATACTTATTGCTATATATCTCAGATCAGAGTTGTAGTCAATGCCCCTAGTAATAAAGTAAGAAGAAACACATACAGTAAAAGCAGATGAATAAAGTGCAATTTTATTTTTGTTTATATATATACAAAACAATAGAAAATTAACAAACTGATTTAAACAAGTTACCCAATTAACCAGAAAAAAGCTCAAAACTGAGCCCTGTTCCAGCAGTCTTCAATTGGACAAGTTTTAACTGCACACTCCTGTCACTAGGGTGCAGGAAAACCTTCTCCAAAAAAAGATGGCCTGGATCAGTGCTCAAGTTATACAAACAAAGCCAAATTCAAGCAGGCCTGATTCTGGTCTATACTACAGCAACAAGGTACACCAATTTCAGAAAGAAACAGTTCAAATAAGCCTGCACAATAAGCCTGTGACCAGAAGTTCCCTCCCAGCTCAGAAGATAATCCAGCCTCTCCTCCCACAAGAGTGCAGACCACAAACCTTCTTAATGTAGAATAACTGGCCTGAAGCCCAAGTGCTTAAACCAGAACTAATACATTTTTAGAATAGCAGACACTGAGCCTTCAGTCAGCAATTCCCAGCTTAGAAGGATGTAAGCTACCTGTCCTGCCACAACAGTGCAGACCACAAACCTTCTTAATGTAAAACAACTGGCATGAAGCCCAAGTGCTTACACCAAAAGACTTAGAATAACAGTTACAGTTTAATCAGGCTACTACCAAGCAGTAATAAATGCAGCAGAATAAATAAAAATGAGTACTTTTAAGAAGAGGCAAAAGCAAAATAAAGTAGGAGGAAACACAAATACAGTAAAACCAGACAAATAAAGTGCAATTTTTTTTTGTTAGTAAAGTGCAAGGAGAGAGGAAGGAAGAACCTAAGTGGGATGGCCTTCTCAAATCTTCTCTCTGTATTAAGTAGAGTGAACACTAGACTCAGAATATGATCTCACTGTACTCAGTTAAGTGAGCAAATGAGATGGTCCCAGGAGGAGTGTTCAAATACAGAGTTACAGGAGGGGTGGGCAATTCCAGAGCCACCAACAATAACACCAAGACAAGAACAGGGAGGGTGGGTGGGAAACAAACTGCAGAGAGACATACAGCACACTATTCAGTGAAACTATTACTTTAACAGAGAAAATAAAATACACTACTTTTAAAACTGCAACTTTGCACTTAACAGAAGACTAAAATATAGAACTGCAAGTTTGCACTTAACTTCAGCTTCTAATGCAGTTGATTGTAGCCAACCAAGTCTCTCAGAAATTGAGCATAAAATGAATTCTCAAACTTTGTGGCTAGCGCTTAAAGTACAGAGGAAGCCCTCTAGGCTAACAGTTAAATATCAGATAACAAATAAGTGAGAAGACGACCATCCCCCCCCCTTACAGCAGAGAGACACACAGCACACTATTCAGTGAAAACAATTAGGTAACAGAAAATAAAATACAGTACGTCTGCCTTTAAATGCAACAAACTACTGATAGAAATTCTATCATTACTTCCAGGGAATACAGTAGCATTCAACAAAACAGCATGTCTGGCATAGGGTTACATACAGTACTCCCTTCATGTTACAATTATAGTTTCCTACCACCGGAATTGTTCTTTTGTAGCCTTTAATAACTATTTTCCTACTTTCGTAAATGTACCTACACTCCCTACATCCATTACATTTTCTCATCCATCCTTATACAGGAAAAACGGAAAATAAATTAAAAAAGAGAATTTACCAGCATGTATATGCAATAAAGAGACAGGACAAAACTAACACCCTGTTTAGACACAGTGTAGGATGTAAGGATTTCAAAAAGTTTCTCTTTTGTGTATTGGAAAAAGTGGGCAGACAGGAGAGTGGGGGTAATTGGCCCTGCTGTTTGGAATACAGGGAAACATATTGGCAGGTTTCATTAAATGCTACTGTATTCCATGGAATTAATGATATAATTTCTATCAGTAGGTTTGTTGCATTTAAAGGCAAAAGTGATGAAATAAAGCATGGAGAATATGTACACAGTATAAAGGATTTTCAAGCACAAAAAAATACTTAGGACATTGAATGACAAACATGAGGGAAAGTAGAAAGGTAAAAGCTTTTTTTATGTATTGGAATGGGTAGAATAAGACAGGATAGGATGTTTGCATTTATAAGTAGAATTGAGAACACTAAAAGCTTAAAGCTGGGAGAAAGTAATATGTATGCACAAGATATGAGGAGCAGAAAGGGGATGTGATAGTAAGAAATGAATCTATCACCTTTTACAATCAAACATATACAACTAATATATAATTACACATTTTTAAGACGTTTTTCATCAAGTCATTAATTTTAAAATGGGTTGATTGTAACAAAATTATTTTTAAACAAGGATTTGTAAAATAGGGTTGTTTTTGAAAAAAATGGATTCTTAAACGTGAAGAAAGTATGTTTTTAAAAAAGGGGAATGTAAAACTTAATTGACTGTAAAGTGTTTCTACTGGTGCAAACAACGTAAGTGAATTGTACAAAAAGAGGGGAAGTGGGTAAGGTTATTGTATCTGATGAAGTTCCGTTTTTCTTGATTGTGAATAAAGGGAACGAAAGCAGTAATTACCTTACTTACTCTGTCTGGTTCTTGCATGGAATAGCAACTCTGTATTGTGTGGACAATTTCTGTGAATACATATTTGTTCCACTTTAAGTTTAGAGTTTTTCAAGTACATAACCTAGAATAAAGAAGAATGGAAAAAAACACAGGAATTCTGATTTTTTTTTATGTGAGTTAGTGGTTTCCCCATATACAAACAATCAGTCCCCATATACAAACAATCAGTCCCACCACTCCTAGAAGTTTTTTTTTTTTTTTCAGAAAAAAAACAAGCTATTACAACTTAAGTGTTCCATTCCAGTATGAAACAATGCAGCCTGTAATAGAAAGAGTTCTACAATAAGTGCCATTCTACAATACATATAAAAATAAAGATGCACTTTTTCAGATTTCTAAAGGATGTTTAGCCCTGACTCTGCAAAGTAATGTTCGGAAGCACATATAAAAGTTGTTGCTGCCTGTCTGTGTAAAAATAGTGTTATCTGCAGTGTTGGAAAGAAAAAACTGAAAACTGTAAAAGGAATGATGCGTTTTGCTAAAGAGCATTATAGCTCAAATTATATCATTTGCCATAAAACCTAAATGCATCCCCTTCTTCAGATTTACAGAATGTAACAGCTGTCAGACTTCAAATCAAGCTACAATGCATTTTTTTCAACCCTGACTGGAAATTTCACTTTGGTTTGTGAAGTCACCTTTTTGTGCCACATGCACACATTTTACAATTTGCCATTTGTGGGATATTAAATGTATACTACTGAAAGCAGCAGTACTCTGCATTGCTGAAGTCTTGTTTTTGTAACAAGACATAGCAGGATGGTTATCTGGTATGGTGAAGTACTACAAAGCCTCTTTCTAAATTAATATCCACAATACTGATGGTGCATGCAAATGTAGTCATGCAAAGGTCATTAACTATATCACACATTTATAAATCGGAGTGCTTGCTCATAATATAGCATCACCGACAAAAAAAAAAAAGAAAGAAAATAGAAGTTAAACAGAACAGCAGCAAGATGCATGTTAGCTGATCTGGACAAACAAACTAATGCGGTTGGAGGAATACAAGAAATTTGGTACTATTTCATACAACATGAAAAAAAGAGAAGATTCTAAATAAATAGCAAAGAAGCTAAATTAAAATTAAACATCCTTTCAAAATGACACATTAGAAAGTGTTAACATAAAATTGTTGCATTTTTAAATATTTTAAGCTACATTCCCAATATTCTGAAATGTACTTCTGCTCTACATTTTTAGCTTTCTGTTTCTTTGTGCTCACATCCACAAAAAACACTACTTCACTTTCTTGCTTTGTATAAATTGGACCATCGATGCCACATGGAAACATCAGCCTTCTTAATTACAGTTAAAGACAAGCTCAGGTGTTGCTTGTGAATACCAGTTGATAAACCATACTCTGTGTGCTGAATGGTTTTAAACGTAAATAAAAACAACGGATTAAGCCCTTGAAAAAGCTGGCATACTTGCGCTTACCTTTGTCAGCTAATGATAAAGTGCTGTTAAAATATTGTTCCTCCACTGCCCACGTTGTGTCATTTGCCTTGGTAGACAGTCCACAGGACCCGGTGGCACTCACCTTTATTGCTGAAAAGAAAATTGACAATAATTACTTTTTACTGTAGACTGTTACTGCTTTAGTAGTATAACTATTAAATCTGCTTAATGAGACCAGATCCAGATTATCAAAAAATATGGAAATTATCTGTAAACAGCAGGTTACCACAGTAATAGAATAATGAATAAAATAAGCCAACTGCGGTATAAAACGCATATAACATTGTTTTTAATATCAGGGATTCTGTTTGCTTCTGTTGTTCTTACTAGGATCGTCTTTATTATTATCACTTCAGCTTACATCTAGTAAGATTCCACACCTGGACCATGCTGGGGGTGCTAAATTAAATAGGACACATAATTATATCGTCTACGAATAATGATAACCCAGCTGACAACAAAGGTGGGGTTGACCCATCAACTTCATGACTGGTAACTGCATCCAGTGCAAAATTTACAGCTTTGCAATATACACAAGGAAAATAAAAGCTATAAAGTTTGTGGTTGCTAAGTTCACAAGTGCTGGCATTGCATTCTAAAAGGATCCAAAGCATGAAGTTATCATTTAAAAGAAAAAAATTGCCACATGCAGTACCCACTTCCCAGTGACATACAATGCTTCATTTATAATGAACAGCAGTAGAAATTTAAAAAAAAGTATAGCCTATGTGGAGCAAGCCATTTAACTGATGGCACTTTTATCCAAGTTTTCTTTATAGTGTCAATTATACTTGAATAACAGTTTCAATTAGTTATATTTTTAATGTTTTTACTGGAAACTTGTTATCTGACATATCTGACTTCATGTTGCAGGGGAATCCTGTATGCAACTCAGGTGACTGGGGTTTGATTATGGGACCACACGACTGACAGAATCAGCCAGAGAGGGGAAGGAGTGAACTGGCTTAGCCTGCTCATCTCTCCAAGGGATTTCAGGCATGTGGAGACACACAAGGCAGTATGATTTCACTGGCGGAGACCAGACAGATTTGACAGACTGACGATGTGAAGTATTGTCTGCTATGCCAGGAGAAGTAGGGCAGTGGATGTGTAACTTATGCCAGCACAGCTAGCTGGAATTTTGTAAAGAATTCCATGTTATTTGTATATCAAATTGATTTGTACAGATGCTTGTATTGGAAAATGTATTTATAAAGCTATTTGTATTAAAAATGTACCAACAGTGTGTCCTGCTGGACAGAGAAAGAAATATACATTTATATCAGACTGTACTGTGGTAACGGAGGAAATGCATATATGTTAACAGAGAATACTGGAAAAGAAGAGGTTAATCTCAGTTCAGCTAACTTTGAAAAATAGTAAGAAATTAAATGACTTAATGTAGGTCATAAAGATTTTATCTTACAGTTCTGACTGCAGCCAGAGATGAAATATCTGTGCCAGAGAATGGTTTACTAGCTCCTGTAGGAAGAGTGGAAGTGTGTTTTTATGACTTCCAGAAGCTGCAACAGATCTTAGCAAAGGTGTGTGTGTTTGTGTGTGTGTGTGTGTGTGTCTGCGTTACTGACACATATGTTCGAGACTCTGGGTCAGTTGCTAGGAAAAGGAGGGAGCATGGGAAGCAGAAGTCAGATGACCAGATGTATGCAATGTCATTCTGTAATCCATCAGTGAAATGAAGTTTTTTAATACTAGATGAGACTGAAGTCTCAGAGCACTCTGTTTTTGAAACATGACACAGAAGGACCCCTCACCTACTTCATCTTGCTTTTCTCTAGTAAGTGACAAGAGAATAGTAATTATTTAGATGAGTCAGGAAAATACAGTGAGATTAGTTAAGTACTATGTTTCTGTATCTGTGTGAATCTATTCATCTGTGTTATTTTAATATGTCCTGTGACTGAAACTCTGGTGTTTATTGCAAATATATATTCCATATTTTCATGTTATTTTATTATATATATATTTAAACTCTTCATTGTGGCTGGTCCATTAAAGAATATTTTACATTTTGAGAGTACTTATATCTAACTGGTGACTCTGTGGCCACTCCTGAAAGCCTTACTGCATTGGCCAAACACTTTAATTAATTTCACTCAGTATAATTGGGTACCCTTATAAGAACCTTACAACAGCTGGCTTTGGAGCATCTGGTGGCAGTATAACTACTTTATAGTCTGGGGCAGAAGGGGGCATAGCTACTAAATCTGTGCCAGCCTCTCCCAGGTAAGTGTGTGTGTGTGTGTGTGTGTGTGTGTGTGTGTGTGTGTGTGTGTGTGTGTGTGTGTGTGTGTGAAAATTAAATCTTAAAGAATGTGTGCATCAGCTGCTTGGAGCAAGGACACAAAGCACTGGTTTCACAGACAAAGAGGGTGCTGGTAGATTTAGCTTGGACACTCGGCTGAGGACTCAACTCTACAGCTGTACCAGTAGGGAGTCTCACTGGGGCCTGAGAGAGAGAGAGAGAAATCCAGACCCTGGACCAAGTGTGTTCCCTGTATGCTCTTAAGGGAAATTGTGCTTGATGCAGAGAGCTGCATCTGGAAATAATGGGTGTATCCATTTTTGTGCCAAGTGACTGTCCCTCTCCAGTGTCAGTGGTGAGGATATTCAGGCTCCTTGATTACTGGCACAGAGAGGAGACGTCACAGAGACCACTACTCGGGGGGGGGGGCAGACCTGCCTCAAGGGAATGTCCTTCATGAAAGAGAGGAGTATCATCAGTAGACAGCACATTGCATGTACTCTCCCTAGTTGCTTGCCAATTGCTCACTTAGCGTGGGTATGAGAAAATGGAAGAATTTTCAAGCAGGGGTGTATTTAGTGTATTCTATTTTGTACTTACAAACTCTTAACACTGCCCCAACCCACCTGGCATTTAACAATTGGGCACTGCTGTCAAACGTGTGCCCTCCCCCAGCACTCAGTGTGTGTAATCTTTTCATTTGCTCTGTCAAAAACTAATAGAGATATTGTTTTTAATTTGCAATCCTCTCAAAGCAAGCTATATGCATACTGTTAGAGGCATTAACTTAGATGGTCATAGACATAACATGGCCCAATAAATCCCCAATGTTTCAAACAGATGCTCAGAAAAAATGCACTCTATAGAGTACGAAGAGTTCACCTGGCTACACCTTGCTTCAAACCACCCCAATTACTGCATGGATGACAACCTCTCGGATGACAGATGGAAACAGACAGGCAGTAGGGGGAAAAAAATCATTAAAAAATTATTTTGGTATTCAGTTTGCTCTGTTATGGGTCATACTTTGGTAGCAAGATTGAACTTCGATGTAGTTGTTATTTGCCTTTTCTCCATGGTTGTGTTGTCATGGGCTAATATTCTTAAGTAAAGGGTTATGGGAGACATCTGTTACATGCAAAAACAAATGTTTTTATGTTTGCTTACTGTTTTAAATAAAGTTCCACTATTCCCTTGACTTATGCGTTCTTAATCCTGTTTTGTTACCAAGGGATTTATTTTTTTTTTTTGTGGTGTTCAATAACATGACAGGTTCTTGACATTTAATGGTACTTGCTGGAATGGATAGGTACGATTTCAGTTGTAATCCAAAAAACAAGGTACCAAAATAAGAAACAACATAGTTAGTGTGGCATGTTCTGAATTCAGAAAGAGAGCAAAGGAAGAAAAACAAGCCCTCATCTGAAGTGTTTCTAAACGAAAATGCATACTTGGTACGTTAATGTGGAGTATTTTTAATGTGTTATTCAGTGTCTAATAAAATTCGTTTCCTCGGTCCTCGCTTGTACTGTGGCTTCATTGTTTCATCGTGCTGGTACCTGTTTGAGGTTTAACGATTTCAGTTGTAATCTCAGGTGGCTATGTAATTCCAAAAAGGATGCCAGTCTGAATGAAATGAAAACCTGGGAAAATACCAAGAGGCTCATGAAAGTGCCAAAGAACAAACATCTTAGGCAGGCAGGTACACATGCTGAGTTTGCGTGCACTTCAGTTACAGAATGCTGAGGATTAAATGGTCATAAATGTACTGTCCATATATTCCTTTAATCTGTTTACTTCTTCCAAACTATTTGCCAGAAATGTATACCCTGTTACTGCTCATTTGATTATTTTGTCCCTTTCCATAAAAAGTGTCAATTCTCCAAAATTATTCAACATGCTCTAACAAAATGTTTCTGAAAATTACACTTGGACACTCAGGTGTGTAAAACTTATATTATCTTTCCTACTATACTGTTACTTTTATACAGAAATACACACAGCTTAAAGGACGGGCCTGTTGAATCAAGATGCCCAACTATTACTGCATGATGATTACTCAACTTGTAGGCATAAAAAATATGCATAAAAGGTGAAAGAAAACCATGAGCTGCAAACATCTGGTCCCAGTTTTCCTGACACAAACATGCATATGCACACACACTATCAACTTTTTATATGACATTCAGAGACACCACGCACCTTTCCTGAACCCTATGGCTCATTAAAAAGAACACATAATTCTAATATTCTACCTTGGTGTTACTTCCCCTGAACCCTAGCCTATGATTTTGATCCAAAATATTACTTCAAACAAGAGCACAGCCTTTTGTTTTTTTTTTTTGTTCTTTATGCCTGTCAGCCATCCAGCCACCTGCTACCACCACCCATTCATTTTCCATCACAACAGTGAAAGCATACATCAGCTCAGCCATCATCCAGACAGCCACAAGGATGTTTTTTCTATTTTTTTTATCACAACTTTGCTCTTAATGGCTGATGTGCAAGCTCACACATCTTGTGGCCAGCACAGCCTTTCCATTTGAGCATATTCATTCCTGCATATGGTCACTGAAAGATACTGTATGGATGCAGTTTAGTAGAGACAAGCACACTTCCCCAGCCCATAGCCTGAGTGTAATCCACGGTAGAGACAAGCACACTTTCCCAGCCCATAGCCTGAGTATACTGCAACTCTCCCTCCAGCAGGTGGCAGCACTATAGCAGGTCAGACTGTTCCATCCCAAGATGGGCAAGGCAACATTGCTGCTGACTCACATTCTCCCTTATTGACTCCTCCAGCCAGTACTATGCTTTCTACCCAGGCTCAGTTCACAGGTTCTCTGTGCTGCATAGCCAACTCATGTTACACCATTTTACTGCCTTACATTAGTAATAAACAGAATAATAAGTTTCCAGTGCGCAATGGCAGACTTAGCCTTACCCTTCAGTTACAATTCCATTGAGGTATTTTCCCGTCTTTGCCTCCTTCCAACATAAAAAGCATTATACATACTGAAAACAAGGATACCACTGCACACAGGCCTGCATGTTTAAAAAAGATGCAGTCAAAACCTTGCCCATTTCTAATATATGAAAAAGCTCTGCTGGAAGCCATTTTATCAATTTAGACGTTGTCCGTTCGATTCTCAGTTAGAGCGTCTTCTGTGTGGCGACATGCATGAATGGGCATTCCTTCATTGAAGGTTGTGCGTTAGGCCCGGCAAGCCAGCATGTCAAAATCTACTGCCAATCATTAGCTGACCGGAGTTCCGCTGTGGCGACCCCTAACCGGGAAAAGCCGAAAGAAACAAACAAACATCTCTCAACTTCTTAGCTCAAGAAATCTGGATAATGCATAAAATAATGGGAGGACAAACGCCCAAAAATAGGGACAGATTTTAAATATTGCTCTTGTAAATTCAGAAATTTGCTTGAACAGGATTTGTGTTAGCATGCACTTTCTGAAGGATACTAAGCTCGAAACTCAAATCTATGCCATTATTTAGCGACTTCAATTCTCAGTGATTCGCCAGAAGGATACAAATTTTATAAGGAACAAACAAAAAATATGAGGCAAAAAATCTGGGCATTCTGCTTAAATCTGGACAGCTGAGAGGTACAAATCCCCATTATGCCACATATGGCTGCCAAATATAGCTCTCAATGACTCCAGGACAAATCTCAACAGAATCCATGACAAATCCAGCAATAATCAGAGACAGTTATGGGCACTTTTAAAATATTAGCGCTACAAACTTGAAACATTCAGAACAAGAGAATGTGAATTGGTATCCATTTATTGAAGTAAAAGGAGTCTAACTATAATTATTGTCATTATTTAGTTATGTGTAATTCACCACATTTTCTCCAAAAGTCACCAGTTGTAGGAAGGATTAAGAGGAATATAGCTAAAATGTGAGTCAAAATCAGAGTTGAGAGGTATGCTGCCAACATTAGAACTTACATGAAGCATCTGTCCAAATAACAACAAATACCCTCCCGTCTGAGGCTTCCATCAGTAACAATCAGAATACTCATCATTTTTAGCTACGTAATAAGTACTAGGGACCCCTCAACTCATCTTCTGTCTTCCAAAAATTTTCATAGCAAATCAGATGACATAAAAAGGGACTGTTCATGTGTAACTACCATACATTGTATCTTACATTATTGCAAAAGATAAGTTACAAATCATAGCCTTAAAGCAATTTCAGGATGTGGTTTGAGAAACAATACCTCTGCATCTAACTTCCACCATAGCTCAGACATGCTGGTAAACAGCTGACCTCTGAAGGTCTGTCCTCTGAATGTAATGATACTAATGTAAAAGATTCAACTTTTGCCCTCACCGCCAGCCTGCAAAGAAGCAATGATACATGAATGTAAAAAATACAAGATGCCAGTGACAGCTGGTGACTTCAAATCAAAGGGGGGCTGCAGGAGTGAATTGAATGGGTGGGGCCAATGGGAAGGGGTGTGACCAACTATAAAGGGGCGAGGTATGCTCAAAACCACCAAACCTGGGACTTTAGTTAAATATACTGCCCTGGGTGCCAAACCATCATTATGAGAGTCCATTCAAGACAAAATTAAGTGTACAAGAAAAAAAATATTTCAATACATTGGCTACATGGCAGCTTACTTAATATCTAGATGGAAACAAAAAGGTTGTGAGGCATAAAAAAATAAATTACTTTTTAATTACATTACTGGAATGACAGTCAAAATCAAGTATTAAAAAAAACAAGCAGCACTCAACTCAAACCACTTCTCCTTGCACTGCAGTTCTAATTATAATTTATATTCAGTTTTATAAAAGTACCAAATAACATGCTGACAGTAGCAATCTCGGATACCCCCACTTGTAAAAATGTTTCTTATCCAAAAAAGACCTGCTGCCTGACAACTATCCACTTGTTTCATGGAGAAAACATGATCAAAGTAAAAAATGAACAGCAAACAAGAACCAAGCTCAAGATAAATTGCTTAAAGGATTACTGCACAGGTTATGGACCACACATGATAGACTGGCATTCTGTTTAGTTTACGGGTAAAGCCTGCAAAGATGACTGCAAGTCTCCAACAAAGGTAATGAGCTTCTTAAAATACTGTAATTCTGTCCTTTATTACAAATACTGTCATATGCATTTCAATACCCAAGGCTTATACGTTATCTAGTTATGTAAATATTCTCTGCAAGGCAACAACAAAAAGGCTTTCAATGTTGGTAATTCTTTAACAGTATCCTTATTAAAGCTTACTTGCATCTAACAATCTCAGACAAGCTTACCTGATGGTCATTAAAGCATTGCTACTTAAACACAGAGCAACAGGCACTGCAACAACATGCATTTTCTGAATAAGAAGAAGCATAAATCAACAGTATAAAAATATGACTGAAAACCAGAACATTGTGCAAAATCAAGGACAGATGAAAAGCCACTGTAGTACTTGTGTCTACCTTGGATGAGGGGGATACCTCTGCACATTTACACTGCATAACTACTCCTTGCCTTGCTTGAACACATCCAGAATCACTACATGGGGGAGTGGGTTGCAACAAGCATGTCGCAATTTGAAATATCTCTGGCTATGGTGATGGCCCTGACACATCTGTCATACCTCTCAACCTCAGAGCAAGAAATCTGGACAAAAACATAAATAGAAGTGGGACAAAGGCCCAAAAATAAGGACAATTTTTAAATATTGCTCTTATAAACTTAGAAAGATAGGTCTTGCATTAGTATGAATTTTCTGAAGAGTATGAAATCTGAAACTCAAATGTCTGTTATTATTTTTTAACTTCAATCTTTAATGATTTGCCACTAATTTGCCAGAAAACCACAATTTTATAAAAAAATGGACAACAAATGTGATGCATAAATATAAAACAGCCACACAATACAGTTGGGAACCTGTCAAAGAAGAGAGGCTTTTTAATATTAGTACTGTTAAGTTGAGCAGGTGACAAAATAAAAGAATCTACATGCATTTCTGAAATAAAAGTAATCTATAACTCTGATCATTACAATTATTTCTTAATTGTAAACCCTCCACAATTTCTTCCAAAATTGCCATTTTGCAGAGGGATTATTAGGACAAGAGCAACATTTTGAGCCAAAGTCAGGGACAGTTGAGAGGTTTGGATATATCTAATTCTATAAAGCAATTTATTTGCACGTACCTCTCAACCTCTTAATGCAGAAAATCTGGACAAGGCCAAATATAGTGGGGGGAACATACAGGCAGTACTAAAAATTGCTTTTGTATAAACTTAAGACTGTTGATAGAATAACAGGTCTTACTTTAGCATGCATTTTTCTGAAAGGTATGAAGTCTGCAACTCAATGTCTGTCATTATTTAGTGACTTCATTCCTAAATGATTTGCTAGAAAACCACAAATTGTATGAGGAACAAACCAAAAATAAGAAGCAAAAATCTATTCATTCTGTGAATATCTGGACAGTTGAGAGGTATAGTTCAGCCGGGAACGTCTTTGAGTATGTCACCCTTCCCCCCTCACAAAATTGTGGTCGAATGGAGCCTCCCCCTTGCAGCCATTTCAGTGTCCCATTACTTGGCTATTTCATCCCATTTACCATAAAAACACTAATGTGCATACTGCTTTACTCCTACGATGATTTGGATTTCATTTCAAAGTTTTATTTTACAGCAAGAACACTAATAGACATCTGCTAAACAAAGCAATGCAGTCTCAAGATGAAAACAAACTTAGCATTAAAACTTCTCAGTCCTTGAAACTCAAGTTCATTGAAACAGCACTGAAATCCACATTCAAAGAAAATACATCTGGCCAGTGGCAGATAAAGATTAACTTTGGGCTGTTTTCAAATCATAGGCCCCTTGCATACATGTGTTCTTTGATGCACCTTCCTGATTATATTAAATTATATTCCTTGCACAATACAGTACAGTTGTTGGAGGATGTTTTAAACTGACTGTTTTTAACATTTTTCCAGCAAACAATGAAACAAAATGCATGCACCAACAATGACAAAACTGCCCAGTTCAGAACATTTCCATCACAAAAGTATACTCAAACTTCTACAGTCCACCAGTATCAGTAAATATGCACAATCTCTGCAGAAGTAGAAGTCATCTAAATAATTCCACATTAAAAGAGATTTGTAACCAATAAAGAGGTTGCTGCTACCAAACAACTTTATATTTCATTGTTTCATCTACAAATAAAGTGCATGTTACCCTTGAGGAATAAATTACCCATGCTACATTAAAAAATGATAAGCTAGTAATATCACAATAGGGAATGGATGGCAAACTTATAACAGGTTGATAGTTGCTAGGTATTTCTGCCAAAGAAGACATTCGCAGGACTGCAGTATCCACCTCCTTTAAAAGTACAACACACTACAGTATCAACAATGCATCTGCATACTGTGGGAGCAGAACCCACAGCCTTCTGCATCGAAAGCAAGTACACTACCTGTTCCACCATTAACAATGCAAGCAGACTCAGCATAAGCAGCACTAAACTTCTCTTCCCCTGAAGCTCTTAGCTCCTTGTAAAATCCACTTGACACTCAACTATATCTCCCAACTTTGCAGCATATGGAGCACAAGAAATCTGGAAAAAGACAAAATTTATTGGGGGGGGGGGGACAAAAGCCCAAAAACCAGGGACACATTTTAAACATTGCTGGTATAACCTGAGAAAGTTGCTAGAATAAAATGTTGTGCTACGGCCATGCATTTCGCTGCCAAGTCTTGAACCCAGGACCCTGTGCACTACAGTTAGAGCAACATACCCCTATGCCAAATCAGCTGTTTCTTGAAAGACAGTAAGACTGAAACTTAAATGGCTATCATTTAGTGAATTCAGTTCTTACCATAGCTCTCAACCTTTAAGCACAAAACACCTGGACAAAGCCAATGGGGGAATACAGCCCCCAAACATACTCAGTGAATTCAGTTCTCACCATAGGTCTCAACCTCTTAGTACAAAAAAACCTGCACAAAGTCAATAATGGGGGAATACAGCCCCAAAAATAAGGACAAATTTCAAACATTGATCTTATAAACTTAGAAAATTGCTAGAATACAATTACTTGTGTTGGCTTTTACCAGTTAGGGGTCACCACAGCAGAACTCTGGTCCGCTCATGCCTGGCAGTGAACTTTTACAGTGTTGAGTTGCCAGCCTGGCACCCAACCTTCAAAGAAGGCACAATCACACATGCACAAACCTATCCTGGGTGTCTTTAAAGTTCAGATCAACCACAGGGAGGACATTCAGACTCCACACAGAAGGTGCTCCAGTGATGAATCGAACCGGAGAACCTCTTGCTGTGAGGCAACAATGCTAACCACTGCACGACCACAGCTGTAGACTTAAATTCAAATGTGTGAAAATCCAGAAAAACACGGATTTTATGAGGAACAGAACATAACAAAAATATGAGGCAAACATCTGAATGCTTTTCACAAGTGATGGTGGGTACATGTACCCAAGGTTGAATGTTTGAACCTGAATTACTCTCTCTAGCCACCAGTTATAGTTAACTGGGGCATTACACACACACACACACACACACACACACACACACACACACACACACACACACACATACACACCTCTAGTACCTGAAAGTGTACTCTGATCCTTCATAAGCCAATATTCTGAAGCACAGTCCTGTTTCCCCATTCAAAGCAAGCAGCTCCTGACAAGGTTCATTCATAGAAGATTATTCCCCAAGGTCCTCAGTTCCCCATTATGCAGCCATAGCACATAATTCCTCAGTTCCCTGTTAAGCAGCCTGTTCTCGGTGCCGGAATGCCGACCGAGTATGCATGTGTGTGCTGCCTGCCTCTAAGTATTCCGATGCACATACTGCAGATCTTGCTGTCCTATCCCCTTCCAGTCTATGCAATTGTAACCGCATAGACTTCTGGGGCATTTGTAGACTGCTGCCTTCTTCCGAATCCGGACTGGTTAAACAGCAGTCCAGATTTTAATTTCCATGCATGCATAAGCAAGTTCCGGGATTTTTTATTTTTATTTTTCAGCTTGGAGGGGCTGCAGTCCTGTAGTCCAATGGCACGAGCCACCACTGCAAGATGCAATCCCATAACTGACTTCACAAAGATAGCACATCTACTAAAGCTGAATCCTGTTCTTAACTTTAGGAAATCTACAACTATATGCAAGACCAAAATGAGACCCATATGATTAGAGTATGAAACTGGCCTAAATGCTGCATTACTGACCACAAAACCCTCTGAAATAAAACCCATAGTAAATATTAGATCACAAATTCCTGTAGAGAGAAAAACAATCAGATGGTTTACATAACTGTAAGAGTACCTAAATGTATAATACAGTCTACCACTTATCCACTCTAAACCATTTTACTCCCTTTAAACCCTTAAATCTTCCTTTTTACAATGCAGTTAAAATCCTCTACCCCGATAAAAATCATGAGAACACAGAAAAGTCCACAAATAAGAAAAAAGGCACACTTACAAAGTCTTACCTATGTACCAATAGCTAACCTTCATTACATTAAAGATTAAAAGCCGTTAACCTATTAGTTTTACCTAGTGTTCCAGTTCAGTCGTAACCTATTCCATAAATACTATGTACAAGGCAGCAGACAATCCATCAGGTACTTTTTAACAAAATCATGTTGTTTCCATAGATTTCTAGGTGAAAAGCACCACTAATTTGTCTCATTTGGTGTGCTTGTTCCTCATTATATTGGAGTTTATCCACAGTTTGAGTTATAGGGCTGAATGCTACATTTGGTGGTGTCTAGCTTTTTGTTTAGATGGATCTGTGGCACAGAGGGATAAAACCTGGACTAAGACTCTGACAACCCAAGGTCAGTTAATGGCTCTAGAAGAACAGGGCAGAGAACGGGAGCAATGGACAGCACCAGCTCAATTATCCTGTGAGGGGGATGGTTTCAGTCACCACCATGCAAGCGGAGGCTTACTGGGCACTAAAATGGCCAGGACCAAGGATGGTTTTGGTGATCCCAAGATGGTGATGATAGCCCTTGTAACTTGGGGACAAAGTCAAGCATAAGCATACTCTAGTATGACCTATGGTAATGCAAACACTCACGTCAGCCACTAGACATGGCTAAAGTAGAAACATCCTCATTTCCAAAATGCAAGCAAAGGCATAAACCAATTCTACAGCTGCCTGGATGATGGCCCCCACAGCTGACTCTTGCCCCTGTACTGGGTAATGCCCACTTAGAAAAATGAACGGGTTTAAGTCACATTTGGGAAGGCCTGCCAGTCAGTACCTACAGAGACAATAAAAGTTAAAAGTGAATCATTCGGCACAGGTTTTACATTTATTATTCCAGAAACATCAGGAAACTCAGTCTAATGAGCAAATAAGCTGTGTGAAATCCCTTTAGCTACCTTCCTAACACTTCATACAGATCAGTAAGGCACAATACATCTGACCGATAAGAATCTGTCAGAGCAGGTATTGAGGACAGAAGTGAAGTCCCAAGTACCTCCTTCCATTCCCCATCACAACGCAATGAGATTTAACTTGTGACATGACTGCAGCAGGTAAATCCTTACTCTAACAGAAATGGAGAACCTTCCTCGGAGAAGTTTTTCACTAGCAATCATACTGATGACCCGTGCCATGACATAACACAGAAAAATGTATTTAAAAGTACACTTTTCTGTAGCAAGGCCCAAGTTTATCACAAATAGAACAATACGGAAAGACACAAAGCATAATTAAATACCCCCTTCATATATGTGAAAGAAACCCTAGGCATGCCAGAGTTTAAAAAGAAAACTACACCACTTTCTTTCCTGTTCGTCCTCTGACATTTCAGCTGCAGTTACTTATGAACCCCTTCTTCTTCGATTGGCTCAGTTATGTAACTATAAATGTACTCATTTCATAACAAACTGATTTGCAGGTATGGTAACATCAGTCCAAAAAGATTCAGCCTTTACACTGTTAGATTTATTCATAAGTATTCCAACACCTGCTCCTCAAACTCAGAGACAACCCTCTCCCTACAATTTGAATTAAAGGAAGGATAATAAAAGCAGAGTACCACACATGCATTTTATAAATAACTCCACCCGCACGCACCCTCACCCAATGTAGAGAAATGCAGTGCTTGCCCAAACACTGCATTCCAACCGCATCATTATGCACGCCTCAAATAGCACTGTTAAGCTTCCACCATTTCTTGTGCCAAAAGTGGAATATTGTTATATAAAATCAGTTTCAGTGAAAAAAAAATGTCTATATTATCAACCAATGCAAAAAGTTTATTTTGTACTGTAATTAAATAAAGACAAACTGTTCAGTTTGATTATAATTTCATTTTACGAGAAACCATTTTAAACCACAACATATAGTGTCTTAATTTTCTGCAATATTTACAGAGAAGTTGGAAAATATTTTCTCTCCTAAAAATGTCAGAACATTTGCTATTTTTTATGTTTTTGTACAACACAACTCCAGAAATCAAAAGTGCCCTTGGAAAAGGACAGTAGTAGTAGCCTTAAAGGCACAAAAAACACAAAAACTACCACCACAGAATCAACAGGGTTGCAACCTTTTCAAATGCGTAAAGTGTGACATTTTTTGCAGAAACATGAGATTTTTGCAGGACAAAATATACCACGGCCAGTGCAAAGGACAAAACTTCACTTTTTGCCAAAATAAAAGCTTATTCTTGCAGCATTTGAGTTGCTTATGCTATTTCATACAACATATAGGCGTTTCAGATACAAAATAACTGTTTTATGCAACTATTAAAAAAAACTTACTAAATATTTTTTGCCCTAAAATCTCAGGACATTTGCCATTTTTTATTTCTTTTGCAGGACACAACTGCCCAAAAAGGGACTGTCCCTCACAAACAGGAAAGTACAGTTTTGCACCTACCATAAATGTAGATGTTCGAGTGTATTCACTGCTGCAGTCATTACACTTGGGTTATCCTGCCGTCAGGCAGTCCCGCAGTCGGCCAGAATTCCAAAGCCTTGGTCCGGCATCGGTTGCTGTTGCTTCTTCCCTGACGTCAGTGTGCCAGGGGTATATAAGATGCAGCAGACGCCATCTTCTTCAGTTTTTCTTGCCCCAGATGTCAGGTGCCCCCAAATAGGTAGGCAATACATATTGCTAATAAAACATACATAAAAAATAAAAACAATACCTTCAGTCACAAGCAAATACACCACATAGGTTGTATAGGGTAGAAAGGTATCTAAATCCCAGCTAAGAAAGTGGGGATGGAGGGAGGGTAACCTGGACTGCAGCAGTGAATACACTCGAACATCTACATTTATGGTAGGTAAAAAAACTGTAGTATGTTCATCGTGTTTCACTGCTGCAGTCATTACACTTGGGTTGAATCCCAAAGCTGAGGTTGGGTGGCTGGGTCTATAAAGGATTTGGGGTGGCTATGAGGTCCTGCAGCACTGCAGTGGCAAAGCCAGCTCTGGATTTAGAGTAAAGAGGCAAGTGGTAATGCTTGGTAAAGGTGTGCACTGAACTCCAAATTGCAGCTTCCAAAATATCCTTGGTAGGTACTCCTCTAAGGTAGACAGTAGAAGTGGCTGTTGCCCTGGTGGAATGTGGCCTAATGTTGTTAGGTACAGTTTTTCCATGCTGTGTATAGCAGAAATGGATACAGTGTCCTATCCACTTTGAAATGGTCTGCTTTGAAATAGCCTTTCCCTGTGATCCTGCAGCATATGCTACAAACAATTGCTCAGTTTTCCTGAAAGCTTTTGTTTTGTCCAATTAGAAGTGTAACTGCCTGTGTATGTCCAATGAGTGCAGAAGTCTCTCCCCTTTATTCTGGGGATTTGGATAAAATGTTGGCAAGTTAATAGTTTGGTTAAGAGCCACACTGGATACCACCTTTGGCATAAATGTAGGGTTTGTTCTTAAAGAAACCCTGTCCTGATGAAAAATGATGAAAGGTTCCACTGCCATTAGTGCCTGTAACTCTGAGACTCTTCGTGCTGAGGGTATTGCCAGAAGCACAGCAGTTTTCCATGGCACAAATTTTAATTCTGCTGAATTGGCTGGCTCAAAAGGAGGTAAAGTTTGTTTTTCCAAGACAAAGTTGAGGTCCCAAGTTGGTGTTGGTGCTCTCCGGGGCGGTCTTATGTTTTTAGCCCCTATGAGGTACTGTTTTAATAATGGATGAGAGAAAATAGGAGGATCCGTGTTGTAATGAGCTGAAATGGCAGAGGCGTGGATCTTAATTGATGAAAAGGATAGGCCTGTGTCCAGCATCTCAGTTAAGTATTGTAATATATGGGTTATATTTGGAACAAGATCAAAGCCTTGAGCCTGGTTCCAGGTGCAGAATCTCTTCCACTTTTCTGAATAGGATTTCCTGGTGCTGGGCCTCCTGGCCTCCAAAATGACATCCATAACAGCTTTAGAGAGAGGTGTTGGCTGGTTGGCTAAGTAATCTGCCATGCAGCCAGGTTTAAGGTTTTGAGCTGGCTGTGCAGGATCTGATTGGTTTGTTGAGTGAGTCAGAAGATGAGGAATTTGAGGTAAAATTCATGCTGGGCCTTGAGCCAAGTTCTTTAAGATTGGGTACCAGTGCTGGTGTGGCCAGTCTGGGGCAATCAGGATAATTTTTGGCCTTTCTTGTCTGGCCTTTAGTAGTACCTTTAAAGGAGAGGCAGTGGTGGGAAGGTATAAACTTTTAGGGTTTTCCAGCTGAACGAGAGAGCATCCACTTTCCATGCTTGCGTGTGGTAAGTTCTTGTGCAGAATTTCTGTAGTTGGCAGTTCAGAGGGGATGCAAAAAGATCTATGTCTGGGCACCCCCACCTTTGTGTTATCATGCTGAATACTTGTGGATTTAATTTCCACTCGTGAGGATCCATGATGTTTCTGCTTAAGTCGTCTGCCAGAGTATTTTTCTTTCCTGGCAGGAACTATGCTTGCAGATGAACTTGGTAGGTCAGTGCTGTGTTCCACAAAGTCATGGCATGTCTGCAGAGGGGATAGGAATGAGTGCCCCCTTGCTTGTTTATGTACCACATAACTGTGGTGTTGTCCGTCTTTAGTAGTAGTTGTCCGGGATGCAGAAGGTGCTTGAAAGCTGTCAGGGCATTCTGTACAGCTAGCATCTCTTTTTGATTGATGTGAAGATGCATTTGGTCTGCGGCCCACTTGCCCTGAATACATTTTCCTGCCATGTGTGCTCCCCAAGCATAATCTGAAGCATCTGTTGTTAGTGTCTGCCTGGCTGTGGGTAAAGTGAAAGGTTATCCCTTGTTGTGGTGACATGCCTGTGCCCACCATCGAAACTCCTGTTGTAGGCAAGGAATAAGTGGTATTACTGTTTCCAAACTGTGACAGTGTTGAGTCCAAACACTTTTAAGATACCATTGTAATTTCCTCATATGCAGTCTGGCATATGGTATTAGTAGCATGCAGGACGTCATGAACCCCAAAGCCTGCAGAATTTTTCTTGCAGGGAGTTGGGTTTTTGTTGCCATCAATTGAAAGTACTGAGTCAGTTGTCTTTGCTTGTCTGGCGTGAGATAAGCCATCTGGGCCGTTGTATTTAAGCTAGCACCCAGGAATATTATCTCTTGTGAGGGCACTAGTTTTGACTTCTTTTCATTTACTGTGTACCCTAGGCAAATTAGCAATCTTTTTACAAATGCCAGATGCTTTAGAAGAATGTCCTTGCTCTCTGCTTGAATAAGGCAGTCGTCCAAGTAGGGATATATGTGAATTCCTTTTTGTCAGCAAAATGCAATTACTGGTGCCAGGCATTTTGTGAAGACCCTGGGCGCAGTAGATAAGCCAAAGGACAGTGCAGAGAATTGGTAATGCATTGTGCCAGCTATGAATCTGAGGTATCTTCTGCAATTTTGTCTGATTGGGACATGCAGGTATGCCTCTTTGGGGTCCAAAGTAACAAGCCAAGCCTTCTTGCCCAGCATGGGAAAGCAGTGCTTTGGTGAACATTACCTTTCTCAGAATATTTTTATTAACATACTTTTGTGAGGCTCATCAGTTCACGGTGTTTCCTGCACCAAATTCTTTGGCCTCCCTGTCCAACATCAGAGGGTCCTTCATTACTATGTCACTACCTATGTAGGCTCATCCCTGTGGGTGGTGGGATCCTAACAACTCACAGTATTGTGACATAGTAAAAGGTTAGGAAAACGAATAACTGTTCAGAATACTAAACCCTGGCCTCAGCTAACTAAGCAAAACCTACCAAAAATAAACTCCTCTTTCCAGAGGTAGACAAGTCTGGTTAATGGTTTAAGAAGATTATTATTGCATGAGTGAGTATTCTTATCAGACGGTTTCCTCTGGAAGAGGACTTTATCTATTTTTGCAATGTTTTGCCAAGTTAGCTGTGGCCAGGATCTTACATTTTGAACAGCTATCCTTTTTCCTAACATTTTACTTTGTCCTGCAGACTGGTAAAACTGCAGGTTGGGATACCAGATCAGTGCTTCACTGATTCCACTGTCTTTTTTCAGTATTTTGACACACAGGACCTCATATCTCTCAAATGTTCAGATGTTCTCTTATTGTTGGTCTCTTCCTCATAAAATTTGTGGTTTACTGGCAAATCACTTATGACTGAAGTCATTAAATAAGGAAATCTATTTGAGTTTCAGACTTCATATCCTTCAGAAATTCTATGCTAACACAAAGCCTGTTATTCTACCAACTTTCTAAGTTTATACGAGTAATATTTAAAAGCTGTCCCCACTTTGGGGCTTTTTTCCACCCCCCCCCAACTATTTTAGACTATGTCCAGATTTCTTGCACTCTGTCTTTCCTCATTGTCCTTGTGGTAGTCACAGCTGGCTTTAGGCATAGGCCAACTAGGCAGCCACCTAGGGCGCTGCTCAAGCACAGACCCTTTTCCCGTATTTATTTGATGTAGGTAGACCAGGATGGGGACATGAGGTGGTGTGGTGGGGGGTGCCGTGAAGCCCTTTTGTCAAGGGCACCAGTTGACCTAAGGCCGCTCCAGGCCAGCTGTGTGTGTGTGTGTGTGTGTGTGTGTGTGTGTGTGTGTGTGTGTGTGTACGTGTGTGTGTGTACATGCATCATCATACTGCACAAAACGCATATGCATACTCTATGGCTAATAATAATGAGGTTGCGCATCACTGGCAGAACCACAGTGAATCCTCCCCAAGAGAAAACAAAGCTGGCCACAGTCCACTTCATCTCTTCTACCTAATAAAACTCGAAAACAAAAGACAAACCAAAAATAAAACACTGGGAACTGGTTCAGGCAAGTAAAACGGTAGACTCCAGATGAAATAAGTGTATTTAATGAATAAAATAAAGCCCTTTTCGTCCAGTATGTTAACTTGAACTTCTTCAGATAAAAAAACAAGTACAAATTAGAGTTTTAAATACTCCTCCCAGTTTTCCCATGTGAATGTTCAGCAGTAAGCTCTTAAAAGGAACATCACTACAATACCATCCAAGGTCATTCTTCACTGCTACATAAATATTAAAACATTGTAAAAAGTCTCAATTATTTAACCCATGTAAAATATTATTTAGAAAAACATTTTATAAAAAACATATATTAAAACATATTATAGAGCATATTTTAGAAAATTTATCTTATCAAGTTTTTCAATTTTAGCATGCAATCAACTGAGCACATGTCATTCAATCCCAGGGTAATATATGCATTCAAGTGGATTTGCCACAGTAATTCTGACTGTTCAAAAGTCTTCCTAAAATTGAAAAACTTGAGGAGATAAATGTTCTAAAATATGTTGTATAATATCTTTTATTCCTATTACATATATTCCCTACTACTACTCTGAGTAGTAGGGTTTCCCCTTGCTCTCACTTTCCTTTGATACTTTATAGTACACTTTATTAATCTCTTGTTCACTGTACCCCCTGCTTAAAAATCCTGTTTTAAGATTACTAAATTCACTAACATACACCTTTTCTTGACAGCAAAGCCGTGATACTCTCAGGGCCTGTCCTCTGATATTAGGAAAGACACTTTGGTTATGCATACTTTCTCTATGTAGGAAAGTTGGTCTATAACACTCTTTTCTATGCAGTTTGGTGAACCACCCATATCACCTTCTCTATATACAGTTACACCTAAAAAATCTATGCTTTGTGAAGAAAAATTCATAGTAAATTTAAGAAAATTACTTGTGGTATTAATATGCGAGTACATAGACTTTAATTGTTCTTCAGTTCCTTTCCAAAAAATAAAAAGATCATCCACAAAACGCCAATAAAAGTCTATCTGGGGATTATCCAATATATTTTCACATTCCCAGTTCACCATAACCAAGTTTGCATATGCATTGACACAACTCATGCCCATTACATCACCTGACAGTTGTTTATAACATTTCTCATTGAACATAAAAATATTGTATTCGAGTACTATTTCTAAAAGCATGCAAAGACAGTCTACCTCTGCTGCAGAAAACTTTCCTGGTCTCATCAGCACTGATTTTACCATGCTGATTCCCTGATCATTTGGTATACTTGTGAACAAAGAGACCCCATCTAGTGTTACTAACATTCCACTGTTATTTGCTCCCATGCCTTCTACTGCCCTATACAGGTCTACCAGAAATTGCTCTGCATCTTTCACGATGTATGCACAATCATTTAATACTGTCTTGAATTCACTGTCTAGGTAGATGGAAATGGCTCTGTTAACCACCCTGCCGGTAGATGGAATTGGGCTCTGTTAACCACCCTGCCGGTAGATGGAATTGGGCTCTGTTAACCACCCTGCCGGTAGATGGAATTGGGCTCTGTTAACCACCCTGCCCCCGCCACTCTCGGTCTAAATTTAGGGTTAAATGGATCCTTGAGAATTTTAGGGAGATCATGTATTTGAGGAATAAGTGGGTTCTCAACAACAAAAAAATGAAACCATTCCCTTTTCAACAGTTTCACACACATACTTTCATGTAATATATTCACAATTCGTTCGCTTATATCATAAACAATGGCTGCAGATACAACTTCATAAACATTCAGATCTGACATTTCTTGCATGTTTCTATAATAAAAATCAGAGTTCATTACTACTATTGGTCCCCCTTATCAGCCAGACGTATGACTATATTATCATTGTGTTGCAGTTCATACAAAGCCTTATATTCACTAGCAGTTAAATTAAACATCTGTTCACTTAAATAACAACCTTCATTACTGTAGATGGTATTTTCACAGGCTTTTAAAAAAGTTTCAACATTATATGGCAATACAAGTACAAAAACATTATTTTTCTTCTTTGACCACTTCTTATTTCATTTACATTGCCAAACTGTAATTTCAGTGCTACATTTCGTGTAAACATTCTTAAACATAACATTTCACTTGTGTCCATCTTTGCTATAGGGATAAAAGCCAAACCTTTATTATGTAATGATATCTCTGCTGTAATCAATTCATAGTTGGATATCTTCCATACTAATTCTGACCATACCACCACATTTTCTTTAGAGTATGAGTTTGTAACTGACCTGGCGCTTCCTTCCATTTCTGACCTCTGTAAGTGTCCTGGTCCACAGATTTCTTTCTGCCCATTCAAAATGGCAGAGGTAACACTGGAAAAACCTGATGTTGACCTGCTTCCAAATGTATTTTCCGTCTCACTACAGGCATTACAGTTGAATTATTTAGTTGCCAAGCTGCAAAGAACTTCCATCGGTGTTGAATACACTGATGCTACTTGGTTTGGTGAGAGAACACTCCCACCTATTTCTTGATTTGTTGTTCCGCCTTCCTCAATGAGGGTATTGGTTGTCTCTTCAGACCGTGTTCTCTCCTCCTCCTTCATTCTCTCCTGTCACTCAATGGAAGGTAGAAGCCCTCTTTGTTGCTGATAGGTCATCTGCGATATACCTGCTTGTCCATTCGTTGTTTTCACCTGTCGTTAATTTCGATTGGCAAATGACTGCTTGGCTTGTTCTGCCGGCTTCGGCCTTGTAAATACATGCTGGTTAGTGAAATCGGCAAGATCTCTAGCCAGTTTCTTTTTCTTTTGTGCAACCAATCTATTCTTATATCTTAATATTTTGTCTATAAGCTTGTGCATGAAGATTTCAGTAGCAGCTTCTCCATACACAACAGACAGTTCATGTTGTTGCTGACAAATGTGTTCATTTAGTTCGTGCTCAACTGGTTTGAAAAAAATCAAGCAATAGTTGAATATATGCTTTTCTGGTGTTTAAATTTATTTGCTGCCATTGTGCTAGTAAACTGGGGTAAGTGTTTCCGTATGTAGGCATATTTAGGACCCAGAGTCCTCTAGGAATCACATTTAGACTCAAACAAGCTTCAAAATGGAAACGTTGATTCTGAAGCCCTTTAAACTTGTACAAGTCATTCTCTAAGTTTCTTTTTAAATTATGTACTTCCACTTCATTGCTATCGACTGAAACAGTTCCTGGATTCATATTCAATATATTCATATCCAAGAGTGGATTGTCCTGGTGCGTTAGCAAATTCAGGAGCCTTCTCTCTACATTTACGCCATTAATACTATCCCCTCCATT
This sequence comes from Protopterus annectens, assembly GCF_019279795.1. Taxonomy (NCBI): domain Eukaryota; kingdom Metazoa; phylum Chordata; order Ceratodontiformes; family Protopteridae; genus Protopterus; species Protopterus annectens. The sequence continues at coordinate 671,059,299 of NC_056750.1, read as the reverse complement.
CACTATATTTATCACAGTGCCTTCCGCCATCCTTAGAGGTAAAAATCAAAAAACAGCAAATTAATCCCAATAAGTTGAACAGAGTAAAAAATCCCAAGCATAAAAAACAACAAAGAAGGTCACTGGAATAACTGCAGCAAAATTTTTACCCTTTAGCAGATGCTGAAAGTTTTCTTTTTTTCATGGAATTAAAATCTTCATATTTTGTTATACAATTGAAAGCTCCTGCCTTTTAACTGAGGCATGACTTGTTCCATTCGTTTCTTTACACCTCTTATTCCTATCTCATGAAACCAATATAGATTTACAAGTGTGTAATATTTTTTATTAATTTCTAGCGTAAATGAACACATTAGGCCTTTATCATCTTTATAGGTATTGATTATTTTAGGTACAGGTGCAGTGTTTTTCCATATTATTATTATACCTTTTCTGAGTATGGTGAGAGCTAGACAGCACAGTATACGTTTTTGTGTCTATCAATATCTGATTGCAGTAAGTGGGTCTCTTGTAAAAAAAAAAAAATAATAATCTGAGAATTGAAAATTCTTAAGTACCTAAATAAATTCCCTCTCTTATAACTATTATTTAGACCAATAATATTTAATGATATACAGCTGAAACAAGTCATGAAGTTAAGTCAATGAGTTTAGACATACTTTTCATAGAATTCAAATAATGTACAAGTCTTATCACTCCCCTGTGTATTTGAAAATCATAAATGGATATGTAATTATTGACTAAAGATGTAGATGGAAAGGATACATGAAAGATTTTGCAGACACCCTAAACAATGAACTAACTTTTGTTAACTGTAAACATATCATTACAAAAAGTTCCCCACCCCACATGGAGTCGAAAACTCTCTGATTAGACGGTGATTCCATCAAAGCAGCTACATCCATTTGACAGTAACAAAAAGAAAAGAGCCAACCACCATTCTGCTACAAATTCAGTAAGTGCTCTCAGTATAAAAGTTAAAGAAAACATATTATTAAATCACTTTCATACCTCTCAACCTCTTAGAGCAAGCAATATGGACAAAGCCATAAATAAAAGGGGGACAAAGGCCCAAAAGTACGGACAGTTTTTAAATATTGTTCTTACAAACTTAGAAAGTTGATACAATAACAGGTTTTGCATTAGCATTAATTTTCTGAAGGGTATGAAGTCTGAAATTCAAATGTCTTACTATTTTCTAACTTCAGTCTAATGATTTGCTACTGATTTGCCAGAAAAACACAATTTTATAAAAAAAAGGGCCAAAAATACAAAGCAAAAATCTGGACAATCTGTGAAAATTTGTACAATTGAGAGGTGTCACTCTCTAGATCTTATAAATAAATGAAATGACTTTGCAGGATATGCATTTTTCATCATATACTTTTTTAGCAACATTATAATTGTTGGACAATAAATGTAAGAAGCATAATGGATATGTCATAGTATAAAACTGTTAATATTAATGTTTTCTGTTCATTACAGGTTTCATTCAACTTATTAAATCTAAAATCATCACTAACAAGCAGATGTATAACATAGAAGCCTTACTACTACATACTTTATCCTTCCCTTCACTTCTTCTCTTCCGTCCCCCCTTCTTGTTATGTATAAGATAAAGCATTTTAAGTCCACATCTCTTTCACAGAACTCTTAGAACCTAACACTTTATATTATTTTGACAAAATCAATTTGGAGTGAGTATATGAGCAAAGCAATTTAACCAGCAACTCGTACAACTATAATTGGTTGACACAGACATCAAAACAACTATTATTTCTTTTTGTCAGGTTACCTTGAATACAAGATACTTCTGTTAGCATGGATGTTAATGCAGTATTAAACACAACAAATTGTTTTTGTACCTCAAGCTTTTCAAATGTTTTCTACTTTGTACATAAAGAAATTCTGTATGAAATCAATATCAGTTGCTGAGGTCTTAGGTTCATAGGTTAGTACTAGGAACTGCCCTTGCAAGCCATTTTAAGCCTAGCCAATTATCCCTTGTGAGACTCAAACCCTGCACCTTGTGTTTGTAAGGCAAACACCTTAACCATTAGGCCACCCCTCAGCACACACGGGTCATCAAAGCACTGAAGTGGAGACAAACAGAACCCTTGGATTGTTAACACAACAATGAATCATTGTCCTAGGACACCATCCAATAAATGAATGGCCCCTAAGAAAGCACTTCACCTCCTCACTCTGCCATCGTAAGTGATAACCATGTCTCTTCCATGCCAGTAGTAGCTGCAAACAGAATATGTAATATAGACTTTTGAAAGAATAAACTAATCACAAAGATTCTACAACAGGCAAACGTTGCACCAAAATTTAACTCCATCATTTGATATGTCATTATCAGTGTACCAGTAAATGCTCACACAACACAGAATACTGAGAACCAAAGTGGAAGCGGTACTATAAAGAACTAAAGTGGAAGCGGTACTATAAAGTAACCAAAGTGGAAGTGGTACTATAAAGTTTTATCAAGTGAATTCTAGTTTTTTATCGAATTTTTCTAGTGGATTTGTCAATAATAGTATTTTATACAACATCGGTGAATTGACAGTGTTTTGAGCCTTGCAACATTTGGTGGAGTTATTGGAGGTGTGTTGATTTCGGAAGACAGCCTTTATAGTACCGCTTCCACTTTGGTTCTCATTATCAGTGTAGGCAAAGTCCGAGGGGGGAAAAAAAACACTAGTATGCCTCTCATATACTCTTGTATTCATATAAATATATCACAACTGTCACAGACTCTGACTCAGGATTGTACTATGCCCCCCTCAAAAAATGACTGTCAAAACATTATTCAAAATGAGTATAAAATAAGCTCAGTCATTATGTCCACAGAAGTGTTCTTAAAATAATAACATAGCTACATCATGTTTATCTTCAAATTACCAGATTCTTAATATAATGTCATCAGTGTTTTAATGCGTCTTACTTTGGCTCACATCTGTTTAGGCATGTCCCTTATTCATCATGCGACATACAGTCATGAAAAGGAAGCAAGGCCTGGCAGCACAGCATAATTTGCTGATAAAAGTGGCTGAGCAGAGTGACAGTGTGGTAGTAAAAGCTAAGAGGACACATATATTCCTGATAATTACTATATTACGCTCTTTGTGCAGTTTGAGAAATCCCACTTCTTCAAAGATGGAACTTTTAAGAGTTTTTAGTGGGTTACCAAGATGCTACAAAGACTATAATGATCTAAATAAAGCCATTCGAGCAGAGCTTAAAAAAAACGTTGAACTCTGAAAAACCTTAATACTCAGACAACAAAATGTCTAACTGTATATAGTTTACCATTAAAGATAGAATCCAGACTGACCTCTTAATAAAATAATCACAAGATTAACAAGGATATGATAGTTCCTTACTTTACTATAATTTGCAGAAGTTAGCTATACATCAATGCCGTCTTTCAGAGCAGTTTCCTTCATTAAATGTGATGTGACCTGTATTAACTTCCCCAACCTCAGAAAGATAACACCGTTTTGTTTTTTATTTTGTTGTATTTATCAAACAACTGCCTTCTGTAAGATAATGCAGCCAAATAAGGGAAATTAACTATTTTTCACCATAATCAAACCCCGTTGCCATAACTAAAGCTTCAAGGATTGACTTCCGGTTCAAAAGTCGCATCAACAAGGCCACCATCAAATAAACAGCACCAGAGGCATAACTTCATGGAATAAAAGCTTCCATCCTTGCGGCTGTGGCGGGAACAAGATCTCTGAAAAACTACTTTAAAGGTAAGAGCAGTATTTAAGTAGCTCATGCACACCTCCTGCAGATTTACTGTTGGAGACTATACAGCTATTCAAATAAGAAAATAAAATAAAGACCCAAATTAAAGCAAAATACTAATATCACAGTAAACCAATGCCTAGGACCATCACTGCTATATGGAAAAAGTACAGTTTTGTACCTACCATAAATGTAGATGTTCGAGTGTTCACCCTGCTGCAGTAATCACACTTAGGTTATCCTGTCGTCAGGCGGTCCCGCAGTCGGCCGGATTTCCAAAGTCTTGGTCTGACGTCGGTTGCTGTCGCCTCATCCCTGACGTCAGTGCGCCAGGGGTACATATATTGCAACCGATGCCATTTTCTTCAGTTTTTCTTGCCCCAGATGTCAGGTGCCCCCAAAAAGGTGATCCAAATCAGTACCAAAAAGTGAGAACACTGTACAGACACAAAAACCCTTCAGCTATAAGCAAATACATCAGTAAGGCATAGCAGAGGTTTAGCCAGTAGATCAGAGGGGTTGGAGGGAGGGTAACCTGGACTGTAGCAGGGTGAACACTCGAACATCTACATTTATGGTAGGTACAAAACTGTACTATGTTCATCGTGTTACCCTGCTGCAGTCATCACACTTGGGTTGAGTCCCAAAGCTAAGGTAGGGTGGAGGCATTATAGAGGGTTAGAGGAGGCAATGAGTCCCTGCAGAACTGCAGTGGCGAAGCCTGCCCTGGACTTAGAATAAAGAGGTAAGTGATAGTGTTTGGTGAAGGTGTGTACAGAACTCCAAGTTGCAGCTTCTAAAATTTCCTTAGTAGGAACCCCCCCGAGAAAGGCTGTAGAGGTAGCTGTTGCCCTGGTAGAGTGGGATCTAATGGTAGGAGGAACTGGTTTCCCATGATGGGTATAGCAGAATCATATGCAATGGCCTATCCATTTAGAAATGGTTTGCTTAGAAATGGCCCTCCCTTGAGAAGCTGTAGCATAGGAAACAAAGAGCTGGTCAGTTTTTCTGAAAGCCTTAGTTTTATCCAAGTAATATCGAAGCTGCCTGTGAATGTCCAAGGAATGTAGGAGTCTCTCACCTTTGTTCTGTGGATTGGGGAAGAAAGTGGGTAGATGGATGGTTTGATTTAAAGCTACGCTGGAAACCACCTTAGGCATGAAGGAAGGATTAGTTTGTAGAGAAACTCTGTCTTGATGAAAAATGAGGAATGGTTCCACTGCCATAAGTGCCTGTAATTCTGAAACTCTCCTAGCAGAAGTTATTGCCAGGAGCAGGGCAGTCTTCCAAGATAGGAACTGAAGGTCTGCAAAAAGCTGGTTCAAAGGGAGGTAATGTTAGTTTTTCCAGAACAAAGTTGAGGTCCCATGTAGGTGTAGGAGCTCTTCTAGGTGGTCTAATGTTTTTTGCCCCTCTGAGGAACTGCCTTAGGAGTGGATTTAAAAATAAAAGTGGATTTGTGTCGTAGTGAGCTGAAATAGCTGAAGCATGGATTTTAATTGAGGAGAAAGAAAGTCCTTTATGCAACATCTCAGCTAAATACTGCAGAATGTGAGGCATATGAGACTGAGTTGTATCTAGGCCTTTAGCTTGGTTCCAAGCAGAAAACCTTTTCCATTTGTCTGAGTAAGCCTTCCTGGTGCTTGGCCTCCTGGCTTCTAGAATAACATCCAGTACTGCTTATGAAAGAGGGGCTGGTTGGCTGCTTAATTGATTTGCCATGCAGCCAGGTTTAAGGTTTTGATCTGGCTGTGTAGAATCTGCTTGTCTTGCTGTGTGAGCAAATGAGGAATTTGAGGCAATATCCATGGTGGACTGTGAGCCATATTCTTCAATAGTGGGTACCAGTGCTGGTGTGGCCAGTCTGGGGCTATGAGAATCATTCGAGGTTTCGCCTTTTTGACCTTCAAAAGAACCTTTGTGAGAAGAGGTAATGGAGGATAGGCATATGCTGTCAGGTTTTTCCAACTGAAGGAGAGAGCATCCACTTTCCAAGCTTGTTGGTGGAATGTCCTTGTACAAAATTTTGTCAGCTGGTAGTTTTGAGGACTGGCAAACAGGTCTATATTTGGTAGGCCCCATCTTTGAGTTATCATTGCAAATATTTGTGGGTCTAGCTTCCACTCGTGGGGATCTTTGATGTTTCTGCTTAGGTTGTCTGCCAATGTGTTTTTCTGTCCTGGCAGGAAGTGAGCTTGTAACTGGACTTGGTAGGTCAGAGCTGTGTTCCATAAGATTATTGCTAGCCTGCAAAGAGGGTAGGAATGTGTGCCCCCTTGTTTATGTACCACATTACTGTGGTGTTGTCCGTCTTTATTGCCAGTTGTCCAGGTTGTAGTAGATCCTTGAAGGCTGTCAGAGCTTTCTGTACAGCTAGCATCTCTTTTTGGTTTATGTGCAGTTTTCTTTGTTCTGCAGTCCATAGGCCTTGAATGTATTGCCCTGCCATGTGTGCCCCCCAGGCATAGTCTGAAGCATCTGTTGTGATAGTTTGCCTGGGTGGGGGCAAGGTGAAAGGCTGACCCTTGTTGAGGTGACATGCCTGTGCCCACCATAGAAATTCCTGTTGAAGGCAGGGAATGAGAGATATCACTGTGTCCAAGCTGTGGCTGTGTTGAGACCATACGCTTTTTAGGTACCATTGTAATTTCCTCATATGCAGTTTTGCAAATGGTATTATCAGAATGCAAGATGCCATGAAGCCCAAAGCCTGCAGAATTTTTCTTGCAGTTAACTGGGTCTTTGTTGCTATTGTCCTGAAATATTGAGTCAGTTGTAATTGCTTGACTGGTGTAAGATAAGCCTTCTGGGCCATTGTGTCCAAGCTGGCACCCAGGAATGTTATTTTTTTGTGAGGGTACTAGTTTTGACTTCTTTTCATTTACTGTGTACCCCAGACAATTTAGTAGATTGCTTCACAAAAGCCAGATGTTGTATGAGAATGTCTTTTCTTTCTGCTTGGATGAGGCAGTCGTCCAGGTATGGATATATTTGAATTCCTCTTTGTCTGCAGTATGCAATTACTGGTGCCAGGCATTTTGTGAATACTCTGGGTGCAGTAGATAAGCCAAAGGGCAATGCAGAGAACTGATGATGGGTTGAACCTGCAATGAAACGGAGGTATCTTCTGCAACTTTGTCTGATAGGGATATGCAGGTATGCCTCCTTGAGGTCCAACGTTACCAGCCATGCTTCCTTGCCCAATATGGGAAGTAGCTGCTGTAGTGTTAGCATCTTGAATTTGGGAACTTGTAAGTGTTTAGAATTGAAAGGTCCAGAATTGGTCTCCAAGCATTTTCTTTCCTGGGTACTAGGAATAGTCTTGAGTAAAATCCTTGGCATTGCTCTTGAGTTGGCACCCTCTGAATGGCTCTCATGGCCATGAGAGCTGTAATTTGTTTTTGAGCCTCTGCCCTTTGATTTTGTGGCAGGTTTGGCATTCCTCTTTTTATTAGCAAGTTGTGAAAGTGGAATCTGTATCCTCGTAATTTATGTCTAGGAACCATTTGTCCTTTGTGACCATGTGCCAGTTGTACCCCCAGGGGGGCTTACAAGAGAGCTTTGTTTGGCCAGTTGAGGTGCAAGTCATTGAGTTTGCCTTCTGGTGGCTTGAGACCAGTCTTCTCATCCCTTCTGGGTTGGAGTGGTCCATTGGCGAGGTTTATACTGAGCTTGTGGTTGTCCTCTGCCCCTTGGGCGCCTGTATTTACTCTTCTGAGGCCTGTCAGTGGCTGGAAAGGACCAATATTTGGTTGGCCAGTTTCTGCTGAAGCGAGGGTTGTACCTGTAGGAAATCTTTCACTGTCTGCATTGATTTTGCCTCATCTTCCATTTTCTTTAAAACTTCTTCTGCTTTAACACCAAAAAGAACATCCTGCTGCAAGGGAGCATCTAGTAGTTTTGCTTTAACATGTTCAGGCAGACTTTGTTCCTTTAACCAGGCATGCCTACGTATAACTGAACCAGTGACTGCTGCTCTGCAGGAGGCCTCCAAAGAATCAAACCCACATTGTAAGGTATGTTTGCCCACCTGCTCGGTGATGTGCAACAAATCCTGTACTTCTTTCAATTCAGATTGTTGAGGAAGGGTTGTTATCTTTTGTTTTAACTGAGAGATCAGAAATTGCTGATACTTAAGCATATGAAATTGACAGTTTAGAGCTCTCATAGCTAAAGTGGCTGAGGTGTAAGCCTTTTTCCCCCATCTGTCTAGTGCTCTTGAATCCCTTTCAAAAGGTACTGGATTTTTAGCCATGGAAGCCGTAGCCCCCTTGGGGCCCTGGGAGATAGTTTCTGGGTCAGCTACTGGGCTTTTGTAAAGGAATTTATGGGAATCAGGTACTCTGTGGTATCTGTCAGGCTTGGCAGGGCAGGAGGCAGAGAGTCAGGGTTGAAACTGGATTCTAAATAAACATCATCCACAATGTCCAAAACAGGAGGGATGGCTAGAGGTCTGTGTTGGGGGAGTAAAAGAAACTCTCTGAGCCTTTTCTTGGAATCAGAGTAATCCTGACCTTCCCAGTGAAAATGTTCCCTCATAGTGTGTAAAGTTTCCCCAAAAGAGTAATCTTCTGGAGGGGAAGCTGACAGAATAGAGTCCTCAGCATCAGAATCTTCATAAGGAGAGAAGGAATAGTCTTGGTCTTCAGAGGAATCCGAAGAAACAGACAGTTGTTCAGAGGAAGCAGATTCTTCCTCTTGTCTAGGCCTTTTGTCAGGAGGAGGCTGGGAACCCCTGATAAGAGAAATCAGATCTTCAGCCATCTTGAGCATCTGTTTCTTAGGCATAGGGCCTTGAACAGGAGACTGAAGTGAAGCTTTTTTCAATTTGGAAAGAGTCTTCGGTTTTGAAAACGTTTTGACTGTAAGAGACGTCGGTCTGAAAACGCCTCTAGAAAGCGAAGGTGTTTCCGAAGTACCGGTGTCCTTGGGAGGTAAGTCGTCGGTAGGGCCTGAAGTAAAAGGCTGCGTCGGCCTAGTACATTCTGTCAAAATATCAGTAGTGGTCTCGGGTTCCTCAACTGTGGTAGTCAGAGGCTGCGTCGGAGCCTCACTGATAACTGGAGAACCAGAGACCGGATCAACCGAGGCCTCAGAATCAGGCTTAGGCCTGGGCTGTCGATTCTTATCCCTGCGCTTTTTGTGCACGCCGGTAGTCGGTAGCTCCGATGGCATGTTATAATTAAATTTTCTGCCAAAAAAGTGTCGTGCGAAATCAAATCGTCTTTTAATAGTGCGTTTATTAAATCTAGCACAAAAACGACAAGAAGTGACGTCGTGATCAGGGCCTAGGCAGGGTATACAATAAGAATGAAAATCCTTATGAGGTATTTGCTTCCCACAAGAAATACAATTGTTAACTTTTTCTGACATCGGTCAGAGGCAAGAAAAGTTTCCCCAACGGGGTACTTAGCTTTATAGAAGACTTCGGTCTGAAACTCGAATTCGAAAATCTCAGGAGTCGGCCGACCGGCTTCTGCTTCGGCACCGCGCGGCAAGAAAGACTGACGAAAATGGCGTCGGTTGCAATATATGTACCCCTGGTGCACTGACGTCAGGGATGAGGTGACAGCAACCGACGTCGGACCAAGACTTTGGAAATCCGGCCGACTGCGGGACCGCCTGACGACAGGATAACCCAAGTGTGACTGCAGCAGGGTAACACGATGAACATCCACCGTTTCTCAGTGCTCACACGCAGAAGACCTCACATATAACTAGACAAACCAATAAAGTAAAAAAAAAAAAAAAACAAAACATTAAAAGTCTGACTTATCAAGAACCTGTCACATGTAGTTCCTCAGTAAAGCCAAACCAGTCACAAAACAACAGGAGTACATTGCAAAAAAAAAAAAAAAAAAAAAAAAGTAGACATTAAAAGAAAACATAACCTTATCCGGATCACTGTCAATTGGTGAAAGTTGGACAGGAACGTTAAAACAGACCAACTCCCACATTTAAACACCTGAAGACATAAAACTATATAGAACTATATGTGAGAAAAAAATGCAGATTTGTATATACAATCAAGTGCATACTCCGATATGCTCATGTCTCACTATATACAGACGTGCACCATTACAAATGTATGTTGAAACTGAGATTCTACTTTGGTGTGTATAATACAGGACAGGTGAACTGTGTTAAATGAAAGACAACAATAAGATTAATGGTTAAGATGAAAAATAAAAAAAAAGTTAAGTTATTTTTCTTTTAATTTCTTCTTTTTTTCATTGACTTTCCAGTTATTTCTCTCAGCTTGCCTCTAACAAGCTGTTACATTCCATATCCTCTGCCTTATCTAATACACCTTTTGATTTTAAAAACGGTATGGCATTGTCTAGGTCCTTAACGGTTTTTGTTTCATCTGGAAGAAATATTTTCAGTCTAGCTGGGAAGAGTAAGTGAACTTTAAGCTGACATTTTTTTAGTTCTTTTATTAAAGATAGAAAGCATTTTCTTCTAGACATCACCATAGATAAAAAGTCATTATCAAACATTGTTTGGTCCTGGATTTTTGCTGTCTTTAGTATCAAATCTTTACCTTGTCTAGAAAAAAAATCTTACAATAGTAGATCTTGGATTTGATTTCTTAGAGGAGAAAGCTATAGCAGATAAAGACCTATGTGCTCTCTCAGTGCCAAATGACATAGCTTCTGAGAGATCAAGGACTTTAGGAAGCCAAGATGTTAAAAAATGTGTCATGTCATTTTCAATGCCTTCAGGTAGTCCAAAAATTCTAATGTTGTTTCTACGGGATATATTCTCTAGATTATTAATTTTTTTCTAATAGTAAGTTGTTTTGTTACAGTAAAAATTCCAAGTTATGTTCATCTTCAGATAGTCTTCCTTCAAAGTCATTTAAGGCATCTTCTATCCCTGAAATCTGAGTTTTTTGTTGGTTTAACGTTTCTTGTATCTGCTCCATTTGTCTAGAACAACTTTCCTTGAAGTTTTCAATTTTGTTGTCTATTTTATCCATCTTGAGAGAGAGCTCTTGCAAGCTGGTAAGAACAAACTGTATATCCTTCCTTAAAGAGTCTCGAGAGCTTGCTTTTGTGTGTCTCGTCCTGAAGTTTGAAGAGAGAGAACTTCCAAATGTAAATTTGACTGGAAATTATAAAAACAGACAGGATTTTTTTTTGGATATTACTTGTTAAAAAAAATTGGAAAGAATAATTTAAAAATTAATTTTTTCCCATCAGAAATGAAAATTTATAGTAGAGCTGATGAAAACTGCCCTTAATCAGTCAGCATCTTGGCCACGTCCCCTTATAGACCCAACTTGAAGTCTTCTGTTTACATGCTACATGATATGTGCCTCTCTCACCAGCAGATGCCAGCACTGCAATGGGTAACACTTCCATCCCCCCCAAATGGGCAAGCTGGTGTGAACCACTCAAGACTTCCTCCAGTGCCTAGGTTGCTATTTAAACCTTAAACAACTGGGATGCAACTGGGGCTTTATCCCTCTGTGCCCTGCAGCCAACATGAACCAGTTTCCTTTTCTATACAATCTGGGGTATACTGTTTCAGTCTTTAGCATTTTGTGTCTAAAGTTCTGCGTACTTACAGATCCTTATTTCCTTTTCAGTGATAAAACAACTTGACAATAACCAGCTAGGACAAATGTTAACATTACAAAAAGAAAACATTACATCTGTTGTGGTGGACAGAGCCTCAGAGCCCCAGTAACTTATTGTTATGAGGTTACTATTGCCTCAAAGAAACAGAATACTATCACGAACATTTCAAGCCTCCTTCACCACCACTACAAATCCCATGGACTATATACAGCATCTAATCAGCTAGAATAACCTTCTGACCAATCACGTAGTGTGATATGCGGCACTGGATGCATACAGGTATTGTACTATTCACCTTCAAAGAACTGTGCAAACTGATAGCTGCCCTGAAAAGAGACATGCATTCTTCTCAGAACTACAAACCTGCATTCAGTACACATCAGAGAAGTAAGTTAAGATGTGAATTAAGGATTATAACTACTGTGATAACTAAAAGTCATTTGTATCCATCAGAGTATGGAAAGTTCCTTGAACTGCTAGACATCAAAATGAAACACTGAGCAAGCTGCAGTTTATTGCCATATGCTGAACTAACAGCGCTGTTTGCTCAGAACATATAAACCATTAACTTAGGGACTGTATGTGTGAAGTTTCCAAATTTGTTAATTCCCAGCTACATATAAATGTGTTACATTACAGCTTATAAAAGTACCATGAGCTCTGCAAACATAGGGTCAGAATTAGAAAAGTTAGAAATAATTTACTACTACCCACAATTAGTTTGCTGGTTCTTGGCATCTAAACTAACACTTACACCACAATTAACACGTACATTTCATTTCCTCTAAGCTCGTGGACTGTACTCTGCTCTTTCTACTTGGAGCCTGTAGTTGTCTGACATGCCACAATAATAATTTCTGTGAAGAGAACACACTCAGGAAACATTTTCATTAACAGTTTCTTAAAACATGCAAATTTGTTAGCACAGCTTCTGCTTTAAAATCTGCAAATCCGTAACTAGTAGGAACAATTACGGCCCTGTGCCAAAAAAGTATATTTATCTGTAGACATGCTCAGGTGGAGGAAGGATTTAGAATTTCATGCTATGCTTTATGCTGTGTGCATGCTGACACAGAGTTACTGCACCCTGGTACAATTACTGTGCAAGTTTTATTACCTGCACTGTATAACTTAATTATTTTACTGCACTGTTTTAAGACACTACACTACTTTTTCAATACTGATCATTCAGGTGTGCTACTATGCTGCCCTGACACATCAGTACTGTTAAACTATTCTGTTCCAGCCCAGGCTACACATCAAAATCTGGTATCTATAACAGCCCAAACGGGCAAAAATCAATGGATCTCATTCATAACCGGCACAGTTTGAAAGGTGAGATGGCAAAGTACAAAATAGTGTGTTGAGAGATGATTATTTGTAGGCTGACACAGCCTGAATAATGTGTCCAAAGCTCAACTAAGAGAGCTTCTGAGATACAACTTTAAACCCATGAGCAGCTATAGTAATAAAGTTTAAATAGCAGGACATAAAGAAAAATACCAGTAAGAATAATCAATAGAATAATAAACATAAGTTTTTCAGTTCTAAAAAAATATCTTAGAAATGTGTTCAGTTGGTGGAATCCTCCCTTAGCAGTAAAGACAACAGCTTCTCTCAAAGAAAGCCAAGCAGCTGTGTAAATCAAAAATCTACAAAAAAATTCACAAGGTCACAGTAGTTCATGTCAAATTTCCAGCAAACTATGTCACAACAGGAAGTGCACTAGTAATAAATCCAGACTTGAAAGCATAACTACGATATCTTCATGGAAATTATCCTGAATTGGATCTAATATTTGCTTAGACAACTAGTGTACATTAACTTATTGTCAGTATCTGCTTGTGCGGTGCATTAGAAGTATTCAAACAAAATGGTTACTAATTAAATAATTTACTGTAAATGTTTACCAAAATCATTCAGACATGTACAGAAAGAAGCCAGAAAATAAAAAGGAAAAACAAAATATCAATATTATATTGTTATGTTCACAGCAGAGAGACACAGATGGCAGGACAAGACTCCACTTTTTCACCATCAGCACTCGTATCTAGTCAAATGTCTGAATGCTTTATGACTGTTATTTAGCTATCATATGAATACATCTGCATTTGTACATTTGGCTGAGCAAAATGCTCCGTCCTTTTATTAGATCTAGGGCATTTCATCATGGAACTAGTGATCAAACGGATTCATGTCAAGTAGTCGAGACACTCGAAATACTGAAACTGCAAAACAGCAATGATACTGAAAATATTCAGCGTCTTACTATAACAGAATGCCTATAAAGCAATATGCTAAAACCAAAGGACTAATACTTCTGAGCACGACATAATCTTAAAGTGATTGGGGGGGGGGGGTAACTCCACACCACCATTAGTTCCATACACCATCTCCGACCATGAACTACGTTTGTAAAGGGAAGCTTCTTGGCAACAAATGCCATAAAGTTAAATATAATTAGGCCGCTACGTGGGGGGTGGAGGGGTGTCCTTAAAAAAACACTATTTAAACGCAATTTATTCAAATACTAAATGTCAACTTAAAGTAGCATTAAAATGATGTTTTTTACAGTGCCACCGGTACTATGTGCTTTTTCTCCTACATCTAGGCTTCTCACCTTTACAATTTCACCTATAATTCATCTTTGCAGATTACCTCAAAAACTTATTTTGATGTTTGTAATTTTCATCTCAGAACATTTAAAATGGTACACGTAAAACTGTACTTAGTTGTAGTAGTTAGTGCTATAAATATGGTAGCACAAACTTAGCTGCCTGTGAAGTCCACTGGGTAAAGACCTACTGCTCCTGAAAGGTGTCACCCATGTGGAAAGACAGAGCTCCCCCCCCCCCCAAGGATGGGTGAACCGGCAGCAGTTACTTCCTCCCATCCTCTTCAGCCAACTGTTAGAAACATCCAAAGTCGAACTTGAGTCACCTGTGATGTGGTTTATGTTTTATCCCACTACTGAGCTCATTCGTTTTGTGCTGGGTCTTTTCCCTTTTATGACACGGGGAGTCCAGTGAAAATCAGACTTTCAACATGTACATTACTGGCCACCAAATGAAATAAATAAATAAATGAATACACTTACTTTGTCTCTATGTTTTTATTAAGTTAGCTTTCCATTCTATAAGCAAGCAATTTGTCGCCTACGGAATATACTTATTTTGAAAAGAATCGGAGCATCTCTACTTACACACATGTGTGTGGAGGATCAAATGAGATTACCTAGTACGTATTTATTACAAAAGCTGTTTCATACTCCGTTGTAAAAACAGCTGCTTGCATTCTGGTCTTTCATAATTAGTTTAATACTTTCTGTGTCTGTCATACATATGGGTCAATCAGTTATCGAATGGTTAACGATAAAAAAACAGCTTGTACAGTCTATCTGCTTTTAAGTAAGTGTCTGAGCTGCAATTTGCAGTGCCTTTTCCTGCTTTTCACATCAGTTAAAAACTGACAAAGGGATAGAGTGACAGATATGTAAATTGGCAGAGAAATGAAAAGGCTATAAAAAGTTTTGGGCAACATACACTTGACAATTATACAATGACTGGCCATTGATATTTCAAAATGTGCACGCTGATTGGCCAGCCCAACCAGCGTTCCAGTTGTAAATACCAGAATATACCAACGGAAAAAGGTCTGGTCCCCCAGACTTCTTTCTGTTCATATATTCTCTAACTTTTATTTTTTTCAATAAAAACTAAACAAAAATGTAAAGCTCGGACTCCAGACATACCAGAGAGGCAGCATGGAGGAAATATGAAGAAAATCAGGTACATTATTTAAAACTAAAGACACGTACCTGATTTTCTTTGCATTTCCTCCATTCTGTCTCTCTCCTACCCCTAAAGTAGCCCACACTTTTTTTTTTAATTAAAAAAAAAAAAACAAAAGAAAACAAAAACAGAGCAACAGGGACTTTCTTTTCTCTGTACTGGGTATGTGTGGGAATGCAGGTCCCATATGCATGCGCAGTACATCAAAACAAGGCAGCAAGATACCACCAGCCACAGAAGGACATTACGGTGCCATTATACAAAGGCATTACTTAAGCAAAGTAAGTATTTTTTTCTTAAATAATGTCATTGTATAATAGCAATAACAGACTCCATGATTGTGGTATACTGAAATGTATCCACGGTTGGCTTTATTTAATCACTCTGGCTTCGCCCTCATGATCAAACCATGCCAACTGTGGGTAAATATTCAATATACCACACCAAATCATCAGTTATTGCTTAAGTACCCAACAGTCTTAATCATTTTTTTGGGAGGGGGGGGGGCAACCTCTGCGTAATGTGGCCAAATCCCAAAGATGATATGAATGTGGGCTTGGTACAACCAATTCTGCTACTGCTGTGTCAACAGCTGGAAAAGTGTCTGCTTCCTACAGAATCCATTCTCATACACAATGGTACTGCTGTCTCTGATGCAACAGACTTCTAAATAATGTGCTTCTGTTTATTACTACATTTTACCACCTTTACAAAAAGCAGTCTTATAATCTGACAGTAGCCGTTACATGCACATGGTATGGATAATGCTCGTACAAATCATTCTAGTTGTATAAAACATCAAAAGGAGAGAACCTCTCAGTAGTGCAAAGAGAAACAAAAACATCTCAGTAATTTCCCTCCCAAGTTTTGTCCAATTTATTTTTTTTTAAGAAGTTTAAGAACTAAAGCTATTTAATAACTGCCACTTGGTGAGGAAAAGAAATATTGGTCATTTGTTTCTTTGTCAGTGGCACTGAATTTGCCTACTGTACACTAAATTTTATCCCCATCTTTTCACTTCAGCTAGTAGCTAGCAAGCTGTATTATGTCCCTCATCTTCCCTGGTAGGTCATTTAGTGCAGTGGCGGCTGGTGACTTCAAATTAAAGAGGGGCTGCAGAAGACAGCTGATCGAGTGGGGCCAAGTAGAAAGGGGTGGAGCTATGCTCAAAACCACAACAACTGGAACTTTAATTAAATACGCTGCTCTGGGTGCCAAACCATCATTACGGGAGTCCAATCAAGACAAAATGAAGTGTAGAAGAAAAAAATATTTCAATGCATTGGCTACATGACAGCTTACTTAATATCTAGATGGAAAATGTTGTGAGGCAAGAAAAAATAAATTACTTTTTAAATACATTACTGGAATGCCAGTCAAAATCAAGTATTAAAAAAAATAAGCAGCACTCAACTCAAACCACTTCTACTTGTAGTGCAATTCCAATTATAATTTATATTCAGCTTTATAAAAGTACCAAGTAACATGCTGAAAGTAGCAATCTATGTGATACCCCCACTTGTAAAAATGTTTCTTATCCAAAAAGACCTGCTGCCTGACAACAACTATCTACTGTTTCATGGGGAAGACATGATCAATGTAAAACATGAACAGCAAACAAGGAACAAGCTCAAGAAAAATTGCTTAAAGGATTACTGCACAGGTTATGGACCACACATGATAGATTGACATTTTGTTTAGTTTACATGTAAAGCCTGCAAAGATGACTGCAAGTCTCCAACAAATGTAATAAGCTTCTTAAAATACTGTAATCCTGTCCTTTACAAATACTGTCATATGCATCTCAATACCCAAGGCTTATACGGTATCTAGTTATGTAAATATTCTCTGCATGGCAACAACAAAAAAGGCTTTAAATGTTGGTAATTCTTTAACAGTATGCTTATTTAATCTTACTTGCATCTTACAATCTCCAACAAGCTTACCTGATGGTTATTAAAACATTGCTACTCAGCAACAGGGCACTGCAACAGCATGCATTTTCTGAAGAAGCATAAATCAACAGTATAAAAATATGACAGAAAACTAGAACATTCTGCAAAATCAAGGACAGATGAAAAGCCACTGCCGTACTTGTGTCTACCTTGGATGGGGGAATACTCTGCACACTTACACTGCATAACTGCTCCTTGCCTTGCTTGGACACATCCAGAGTCACTACATGGGGGAGTGGGGTGTAACAAGTATGTCACTATTTGAAATTTCTCTGGCTGATGGTGATGGCTCTGACACTCATACCTCTCAACCTCAGAGCAAGAAATCTGGACAAAGCCATACATAGAAGTTGGACACAGGCCCAAAAATAAGGACAATTTTTAAATATTGCTCTTATAAACTTAGAAAGATAATAGAATAGTAATAGGTCTTGCATTAGTATGAATTTTCTGAAGGGTATGAAATTTGAAACTCAAATGTCTGCCATTATTTTTCTAACTTCAGTCATTAATGATTTGCCACTAATTTGCCAGAAAACTACAATTTTATGAAAAACAGACCAAAAATGTGATGCAAAAATATAAAATTGCCACACAATACAGCTGGTAACATGTCAAAGAAGGGAGACATTTTTAATATCAGTACAGTTAACTTGAGCATTTGACAAAATTAGAGAATCTGCATGCATTTCTGAAATAAAAGTAATCTATAACTCTGATCAATACAGTTATTTATAGCTGTAAACCCTCCACATTTTCTTCCAAAATTGCTATTTTTGCAGAGGGGATTACTAGGGGAAAGCAACATTTTGAGCCAAAATTGGGGACACTTGAGAGGTTTGGATATTCCTAATTCTATAAAGTGATTTGCATGCACCTCTCAATCTCTTAATGCAGGAAATCTGGACAAGGCCAAATATATTGGGGGGAACAATACATACAAACAGTACTAAAATTGCTCTTGTATAAACTTAAGACAGTTGCTAGAATAACAGGTCTTACTTTAGCATGCATTCTTCTGAAGGTCATGACGTCTGAAACTTAATGTCTGTCATTACTTAGTGACTTCATTCCTAAATGATTTGCAAGAAAACCACAAATTTTATGAGGAGCAAACCAAAAATAAGAAGCAAAAATCTATTCATTCTGCAAAAATCTGGACAGTTGAGAGGTATGGTTCAGCCAGGCCTGTCTGAGTTTGCTGCCCCCCCTCCCGCCCCGCAGCCATTCCAATGTCCCATTCCTTGATTATTTCACCCCATTTACCATAAACACTAATGTGCATACTGCTGTCCTTCTGCAAAATTTGAATTTCATTTGAAAGTTTTATTTTACATTTACAACACAAACACTTAATAGATATCTGATAAACAAAGCAATGCAGTCTCACAATGAAAATAGACTTAGCATTAAAACTTCTCTGCCCTTGAAACTCTCATTCATTGAAGCAGCATTGAAACTAACATTCAAAGAAAATACATTTTGCCAGTGGCAGATAAAGATTAACGTTGGGCTGTTTTCAAATCATAGGCCTTGCACATGAAACCTAGATGTGCTCTTTGATACACCTTCATGATTATATTAAATTATATTCCTTGTAGAGTACAGTACAGTTGTTAGAGAGCGTTTTAAAGTTATTGTTTTGAACATTTTTCCAGTAAACAATAAAACAAAATGCATGCACTAACTGCCTAATTCAGAACATTTCAATCATAAAAGTTTACTCAAAATTCTACAGTCCACCAGTAACAGTTCACCAGTATCAGTAAATATGCGCAATCTCTGAAGTAGTAAACGTCATCTAAATAATTCCCACATTAAAGAAATATGTAACTAATGAAGAGGTTGCTGCTAGCAAACAACTTGATATTTCATTGTTTCATCTACAAGTAAAGTGCCTGTTGCCCTTGAGGAATAAATTGTGAATGTTGTATTAAAAAAATAAGCTAGTAATATTGCAACAGGGAATGGATGACAGCAGGTTCATTGTTACTAGGTATCTTCACCAAAAAGGACTGCAGCATCCACCCCCCCCCCTTTACAACACAGTACTGTATCAGCAATGCATCTACCTAATGTGGGAGTAGAACCCACAGCCTTCTGCATCAAAAGTACACTACCTGTTGTGCTATTAACAATACAAGCAGACGCAGCATAAGCAGCACTAAACTTTAGTCCCTCTGCAGCTCTCAGCTCCTTGTAAAATCTACTCGACACTCAGCTGTATCTCTGAACTTTGCATCACAAGAAATCAGGAAAAAGCCAACATTTATCGGGGGGGGGGGGGGGACAAAAGCCCAAAAACCATGAACTCATTTTAAACATTGCTTGTATAATGTTGGAAAGTCGCTAGAATAGGATGCCGTGTTACCACCATACATTTTACTGCCAAGTCATAAACCCAGGACCCTGTGCAAAACAGTCAGAGAAACATACCACTATGCCAAAAAACCCTTTTTTAAAATTTTAAAAAGGTTTAACTTTTCATTTATTAAAATTTCTGCATCCAACAAAACAAAAAAGTTTAATTTTTAAACAGTTTTTTTTTTTAACTTACTTCAAACCCAACAACTTATAGCAAAATTGCACAGCAAAGGCACTGCAACAGAGATTTTCTTAAGCAAACAACTATAAAAATTGAAAACAGAAATTTGCAAATCAGGAAGATAAAAGCCATGTGTATTATTGGATGGGAATACTCTGCACACTTACACTGCATAACTGTCCTTGCCTTGCTTGGACACATCCAGAGTCACTACATGGGGAGTCAACAAGTATACATTTGAAATGTCTCTGGCTGATTGATGGCTCTGACACTCATACCTCTCAACCTCAGAGCAAGAAATCTGGACAAAGCCATACATAGAAGTGGACAAGGCCCAAAAATAAGGACAATTTTTAAATATTGCTCTTATAAACTTAGAAAGATAATAGAATAGTATAGTCTTGCATTAGTATGAATTTTCTGAAGGGTATGAAATCTGAAACTCAAATGTCTGCCATTATTTTCTAACTTCAGTAATGATTTGCCACTAATTTGCCACAATTTTATGAAAAACAGACCAAAATGTGATGCAAAAATATAAAATTGCCACACAATACAGCTGGGAACCTGTCAAAGAAGGGACATTTTTAATATTAGTACGTTAACTTGAGCATGACAAAATAGAGAATCTACATGCATTTCTGAAATAAAAGTAATCTATAACTCTGATCATTACAGTTATTTATATTGTAAACCCTCCACATTTTCTTCCAAAATTGCCATTTTGCAGAGGGATTATAGGGGAAAGCAACATTTTGAGCCAAAATTGGGGACATTGAGAGGTTTGGATATTCCTAATTCTATAAAGTGATTTGATGCACCTCTCAACCTCTTAATGCAGGAAATCTGGACAAGGCCAAATATATTGGGGAACAATACATACAAACAGTACTAAATTGCTCTTGTATAAACTTAAGACAGTTGTAGAATAACAGGTCTTGCTTTAGCATGCATTTTCTGAAGGTATGAAGTCTGAAACTTAATGTCTGTCATTACTTAGTGACTTCATTCCTAAATGATTTGCAAGAAAACCACAAATTTTATGAGGAGCAAACCAAAAATAAGAAGCAAAAATCTATTCATTCTGCAAAAATCTGGACAGTTGAGAGGTATGGTTCAGCCAGGCCTGTCTGAGTTTGCTGCCCCCCCTCCCGCCCCGCAGCCATTCCAATGTCCCATTCCTTGATTATTTCACCCCATTTACCATAAACACTAATGTGCATACTGCTGTCCTTCTGCAAAAATTTGAATTTCATTTGAAAGTTTTATTTTACATTTTACAACACAAACACTTAATAGATATCTGATAAACAAAGCAATGCAGTCTCACAATGAAAATAGACTTAGCATTAAAACTTCTCTGCCCTTGAAACTCTCATTCATTGAAGCAGCATTGAAACTAACATTCAAAGAAAATACATTTTGCCAGTGGCAGATAAAGATTAACTTTGGGCTGTTTTCAAATCATAGGCCCCTTGCACATGAAACATACATGTGCTCTTTGATACACCTTCATGATTATATTAAATTATATTCCTTGTAGAGTACAGTACAGTTGTTAGAGAGCGTTTTAAAGTTATTGTTTTGAACATTTTTCCAGTAAACAATAAAACAAAATGCATGCACTAACTGCCTAATTCAGAACATTTCAATCATAAAAGTTTACTCAAAATTCTACAGTCCACCAGTAACAGTTCACCAGTATCAGTAAATATGCGCAATCTCTGAAGTAGTAAACGTCATCTAAATAATTCCCACATTAAAGAAATATGTAACTAATGAAGAGGTTGCTGCTAGCAAACAACTTGATATTTCATTGTTTCATCTACAAGTAAAGTGCCTGTTGCCCTTGAGGAATAAATTGTGAATGTTGTATTAAAAAAATAAGCTAGTAATATTGCAACAGGGAATGGATGACAGCAGGTTCATTGTTACTAGGTATCTTCACCAAAAAGGACTGCAGCATCCACCCCCCCCCCTTTACAACACAGTACTGTATCAGCAATGCATCTACCTAATGTGGGAGTAGAACCCACAGCCTTCTGCATCAAAAGTCCTCCCGGTAAAAAAAAAAAAAAAAAAAAAAAAAAAAAAAAAAAAAACAAAAAAAAAAAAAAAAAAAAAAAAAAAAAAAAAAAAAAAAAAAAAAAAAAAAAAAAAAAAAAAAAAAAAAAAAAAAAAAAAAAAAAAAAAAAAAAAAAAAAAAAAAAAAAAAAAAAAAAAAAAAAAAAAAAAAAAAAAAAAAAAAAAAAAAAAAAAAAAAAAAAAAAAAAAAAAAAAAAAAAAAAAAAAAAAAAAAAAAAAAAAAAAAAAAAAAAAAAAAAAAAAAAAAAAAAAAAAAAAAAAAAAAAAAAAACCCCCCCCCCCCCCCCCCCCCCCCCCCCCCCCCCCCCCCCCCCCCCCCCCCCCCCCCGCCCCCCCCCCCCCCCCCCCCCCCCCCCCCCCCCCCCCCCCACCCCCCCCCCCCCGCCCCCCCCCCCCCCCCCCCCCCCCCCCCCCCCCCTCCCCCCCCCCCCCCCCCCCCCCCCCCCCCCCCCCCCCCTAAGGGGGGGCCAAAAAAAAAAATTAAAAAAAAAAAAAAAGGGGGAAAAAAAAAAAAAATGGCAAAAGGAAAAAGAAAATTTAAAACCCAAAATATATGGACAAATTTCAAATATCCAATCTTATAAACTTAGAAAATTGCTAGAATAAAGAGTTTTGTGTTACCATGTACTTTCTGAAGAATATGAAGTCTGAAATTCAAATGCCTGTTATTTTTATTTAACATGTTAACCAGGAAAGTCTGAATTGAAACAAAAGCCAACTTTTAGCAGTGCAGGGAGAAACACTCCAGACATATAGACTCCACACAGAAGGCACCCTAGCCAAGAATCAAACCAGAGAACCTGTAGCTGTCAGGCAACAATGCTACCAGTGCACCACTGCACTATCACTTTGCAAGGAAAAACAAACCTTCAGAAATCACAGATTATGAGGCAAAAATCTGTTTTTATTTACAAATGGTGGTGGGTAGGGAAGTCAAGCCCTTGCCACCTGCACTTAAGGTAAGGGGTTCAAGCCTGACCTCTCTAGCCACCAGCAGATAGTGACTGGGGCATTTAACACACACACACACACACACACACACACACACACACACACACACACACACACACACACACACACACACACACACACACACACACACACTAATAAAACCAAATATGAATGACACACACATCGACAGCATAAGAAAACCTATGAAGGACACACACACATCGGCAGCATAGTAAAACCAAATACACATCGGCAGGATAATAAAAGCCTGCATAAGAAAAACCAATGGCTAAAGCTAACCTGAATCATATTACACTTTCCCTGCTAAATAAAATTACACTTACCGGCTCTATCCAATGGATAGCTTCCCTCATGGCTGCTTTCCACACACAGCTTACCTTTGGTTTCCAGTTTGGCTGGTGGCTGGTTTCTGTTTCCTGTGATAGGCTGAAGGCTCCAGCCTGCAGGTGATGCAGTCCAGTCTTCTCTGTGTGTGGGTGATGACAACCACACAGACTTCTAGGTTGCAGGGCAGAGATACCTTTTTGGCAGTCTGGATCAGGGAGAAAGGTATCTCTGCCCTGCAACCCAGAAGTCTGTGCTGTGAGCATGCATGGAAGTTTTTTTTTTCCTGTTTTGATTTTATGTTAGCCGTTTTTTTCTTTTCTTTTTACAGGTGGGAGGGCTGCAGTCCTGCAGTTCTATAGCACGAGCCATCCCAGATTTAGTGTTCAGTGCACAATGTAAATGGATGAGACATTAAACTGAGGTCCCATCTGCTTGAGTTGGTGGTAGCTCATATGGATGTAAAAGATCCCATGGCACCTATCAAAAAAAGCAGGTTAAGATCCTTGAAGCTTTGGCCAAATTTTCCATACTACTACAAATACCACCTTGAGTCTCCCCTGAAAAGAGGCCAATAGGCTAGTTGGACTAACTTGGTCAACAAATGATAAATGATTAAAATAAACAAGCTGCAACTTAACAGCCAACTACAGCTACACCACTGTTTGATAGTATGTACATAATGAAATACAACATTGTCTTAAAACTCTATAATGACACTAGCGAATTGTTTAATATTCAATTGTTATTGTAATTCCACAATATTATTTTGTTTCTTTTATAGAAGAGGAGATGAAAGCGGATTTCAAATGAAGGAAACAGCAAAGACAAGTGGTAGCAGCACAATTAATAAAACTCAAAACAAAATGCACTTTCTACAAGTGATGTGCTATAAAATGCCATAAAACCCATAGTTTTATGTTATCAAGGCAGTACAAATGCTGGAATTTTTTGAACATGCTTTTGAACTTAAAAAAATATAAATAGTGGTTTAGATTATTTACTCATCATAGTGCACACATTTGCAATGTTACTGTACTCTTGGTCAAAATCAGCTAAGTGCAATTCCTGCAGGCCATCATGACGTCATTAAAAGGTAAAGCAGCAGCAGATGTACACCTGTACAATGCAGAAGATAATAACGTAGATTGATTTACAGTACTCTTCAAAAAATAGTTTGGCTTGTTTTGCCTTACTCAGTAAACAAAATGGACAATATTTTGACACTGTTTACATAAATAAGAAAAGTCAAGGGAGTCTCTTCATTTTAGAATTTTTCATAAATCATCAGTCAGTTTAAGTTTTGTTTGTGAGGGGAATAAATGTCAACAAATCTGAAAAAAAAAAGCCTTAAAGAAACCGCCATGCATGCATTCTTAAAAATTTACAAATGTTTTACTGGGGGGAGGGGGGTGCCCTCTTTGCAGTCCATTCAAGTGCAAGTATTTTAACATCAAAAGGAAAAAAAAGAGCATCTCAGCTTCAGATTATATTGTAGTGTGATTAGCAGGGCCCAACCTAGCTTCAGCTAGAAACTAACAGGTTAACCCAACACCTTTCCGTGATACTGGGAAATAATTTACTACTACCCACAATTAGTAAAGGGTTCTCCAACTGATTAATACTAACACTTACCAAACATTTCAAATCCAGACTTGAAAGCATAATTACGATATCTTCATGGAGCAATATGCTAAAACCAAAGGACTAATACTTCTGAGCACGACATAATCTTAAAGTGATTGGGGGGGGGGGGGGGTAACTCCACACCACCATTAGTTCCATATACCATCTCTGACCATGAACTACGTCTGTAAAGGGAAGCTTCTTAGCAACAAATGCCATAAAGTTGAATATAAGTAGGCCGCTACATGGGGGGTGGAGGGGTGTCCTTAGAAAAACACTATTTAAACGCAATTTATTCAAATACTAAATGTCAATTTAAAGTAGCATTAAAATGATGTTTTTACAGTGCCACCGGTACTATGTGCTTTTTCTCCTACATCTAGGCTTCTCACCTTTACAATTTCACCTATAATTCATCTTTGCAGATTACCTAACAAACTTATTTTGATGTTTGTAATTTTCATCTCAGAACATTTAAAATGGTGCACGTAAAACTGTACTTAGTTGTAGTAGTTAGTGCTATAAATATGGTAGAACAAACTTAGCTGCTTGTGAACTCCACTGGGTAAAGACCTACTGCTCCTGAAAGGTGTCACCCATGTGGAAAGACAGAGCCCCCCCCCCCCCCCCCCAAGGATGGGTGAACCGGCAGCAGTTACTTCCTCCCATCCTCTTCAGCCAACTGTTAGAAACATCCAAAGTCGAACTTGAGTCACCTGTGATGTGGTTTATGTTTTATCCCACTACCTAGCTCATTCGTTTTGTGCTGGGTCTTTTCCCTTTTATGACACGGGGAGTCCAGTGAAAATGGGACTTTCAACGTGTACATTACTGGCCCCCAAATGAAATAAATAAATAAATGAATACACTTACTTTGTCTCTAAGTTTTTATTAAGTTAACTTTCCATTCTATAAGCAGGCAATTTGTCGCCTACGGAATATACTTATTTTGAAAAGAATCGGAGCACCTCTACTTACACAGATGTGTGTGGAGGATCAAATGAGATTACCTAGTTCGTATTTATTACAAAAGCTGTTTCATACTCCGTTGTAAAAACAGCTGCTTGCATTCTGGTCTTTCATAACTAGTTTAATACTTTCTGTGTCTGTCATACATATGGGTCAATCAGTTATCAAATGGTTAATGACAAAAAACAGCTTGTACAGTGTATTTGCTTTTAAGTAAGTGTCTGAGCTGCAATTTGCAGTGCCTTTTCCTGCTTTTCACATCAGTTAAAAACTGACAGAGGGATAGAGTGACAGATATGTAAACTGGCAGAGAAATGAAAAGGCTATAAAAAGTTTTGGGCAACATACACTTGACAATTATACAATGACTGGCCATTGATATTTCAAAATGTGCACGCTGATTGGCCAGCCCAACCAGCGTTCCAGTTGTAAATCCCAGAATATACCAACGGAAAAAGGTCTGTTCCCCCACACTTCTTTCTGTTCATATACAGAACCCTTCAAGCAATGTGGATAGGATACAAGGAAGTGAGTCTGTCAAAATTTTCTATCAGTAGAAGAGGAAACAATCACATTACAGCTTGTAGTAACAGAAGTTGGCTCCAATCATGCAAGACATGTTAGATGCAATTCATTCATTACAGTATCTCACCATCTAAATGATCACTGCAGTCAGTATGAATACAGTATATTTGCCAAAGCATCTCCCAACTTAGGTATTGCAAGCAGTTTACCCAACTAACCTTCATTTAATAACTGTCAGTCCACAGCACATTACAGGGTCTTGCCCCATCCCCCTCAAAAAAGGCATGAAAGATACTTCATCAGTTTGCTAAAAAGCACAGCTCCACTGCACTGCTCCTGCTTTACAGGATATGTGTCATTACCATCAGGTTTTGAAAAGGAAGAACATTCTCAGGGGAGTGAGCCAATTAAACATTTTTGTAACACCTAGATATATGAATGAATAAGTCACTGTACAAAGTAGCTAGGCTGATCTAGTGACTCCCCCCCCCCACAAAAGGCAGTCACATGATCTCATTCAGGTGTGTACAGAAGGAACACTCATAACGTAAAACACAGAGTAATGAAATAAATATGTGGAGGTTACTATAACTCACTAGGCAATAGTATCAAAAGAATACACTGCCTGTCACTGTTGACACCACTCTTTATTAGAACAAAAAAATTTGTGATTTCATCCAAAATACAGACTTCATCAAAACTAAACTCCTTGTCAGAAGCATGTACTGGTCAGAGATAATCTACTGTGCATTAGTCTTCCTTCCAATGTTTTGGAATTTCCCATTTTCCAAAAGTCTTTTCCCAAACTATAATTTCTGTACAGCTGTTCTCTCTGTTTTATTAAACCCTGGTGTGGAGAATGACAAGCCTCCATTTTATTCTTTGGGCAGTGTTGGAGCCTAATAACGCTAAGAGCTTTTTTTTTTGTGGTTCTTTGTAAGGCAATAGGATCTGTAAAACAGCACTAAACTCTCATAACAAAGAACTATGGACATCTGAAAGCATGCTCCACAAGTGCAGTAACAGAAAATACAGAAAATGTGGAGGAGTCAGTATTTCCAAAATTAAACAAGTCTACAGTCAACTTCTAACAGGAGACTAAAACAAACTTTTAACAATAAAATGTAGACATATAGTGTAACAAGTAACAGAAGCACACCTATTAAAGTCACTTGTTTTTTGATGAAATGTTATTGCCTCAACAACTTTATAACCATAGACTTTTTTCTACCGTTTTAGAAATATATCCTATCATAAAAAGTAAAGTGAAGTCATTTGCCAAATGATGGCCATCAGTGTTCGTCTCAAAACATACAGAAATTAGTATAATGCAATTAATACTCTCACAGAAAAATACAGAAAAAAAAATAAAACCTCTCAAAACAGTGGCACTTAGTTCTCCCACAAGTACTGGGCATTTGAAAACATTTCTTATTATTTCGGCTTTTTCCCGGTTAGGGGTTGCCACAGTGGATCACCTGTCCGCTCATGATTGGCAGTGGAGTTTTATGGTGCCGAGGTGCCAGCCCGGCACCCAACCTTCCACAGAAGGCCCACGCGCACACACACACTCACACCTAGGGCCAATTTGGAGTGTCCAATCCACCTACAGCATGTCTTTGGGATGTGGGAGGAAACCGGAGAACCCAGAGGAAACCCACGCGACCACAGGGAGGATATGCAGACTCTGCACAGAAGGCACCCCAGCCGAGAATCGAACCAGAGAACCTCTTGCTGTGAGGCGGCAATGCTAACCGCTGTACCACCGTGGCCGCCCAGGCATTTGAAAACACTACACAGATATAAATATACTTTTATGTGAAAAAACAGAAAAGGAGGAGAGACTTTGGTGGTTTAGGAGATACTTGGATGGATTACAAGAGCGTTGATAATGTAGTCAAATGTATTTTAGAAAGAGTTTGAGAAAAAACATTACATGAATCTTTGTGATCATGAATTCATAGGGCTGCAAACCATCCATGGTAAACTGCTGGCCCACATCTTCACCCATAGCGTCTATATGCAAACTGAAATACTGCTTTCTGAATTCCACACTTCACCAAAAAATATGTTTGTTTATGATATGAATGTGTACTACTACTGTATGCCACATGCCAGAATTCACATTTGCCCATATGTCTTCTTTAGGCATTTGAAATGCTTGTCCACATCGAGAGAAAGGTGAAATGCTATCTGGGTGTACAACAATATTATAGGTGTTTGACAGGACTTATTATATACACATACACATATACACATTACCATGGCATATACCTACCAAGCATATACAAAATTGAGTGCCATTAAAAATAATATTTCCTGGATTCTTTTTGCATGTATTTTCAGCTATTCATCCTGTCTTCCTTAAGCCATACGTATGCATAACAACTATGTCATTATACACACCTGCCGCAATGCCACTACCAATGCTCTCTTGTTTTAAAAGCTCACTTTCTGGCTACTGTCCTAAAAGTTGGTGTTGGTGCATTAGTCCTATTTCATTTCACTGAATAAATACCTGAAGAAACACTGCTGCTCATCAGGAAATCCAGGTTGTGCCAAACCACTGGTCACAGCTCATTCTACAATCTGACAGTGTTCTGTAGAAAGAGTGCAGACCCTCTTCCACGTTAATATCTTAACGCATTTGTTATCGCGTGTGTGATATGATAGTTTTGTTTTCACTTCGACCATGCTTTTAAGTTCCATCTTGCTATTCTTTTCTTCATCTCAGACAACCAACACCTCTGTTTGCTATACACAGCTGGTATTAAATGGAGCAAAATACAAAAAGCCAATATCAAGGGATTATGGCTAACCAAGTTTGCTAAGGACGGCGTACTGGCTGCGGCAATCAAATCAAATTCTGATATTCAGATTCTCCAGCAAGGGCTAAAACTAGTAAATGCTTGATGTATTAATCATGGGCTTATCTTCTAAACTATGAAATGCAAGACACATCCCTTTGGTAAATGCAGCATTACTACTACCCACCATACAGGTAACACTGCACTTTCACTTGACATGGTCATTAAGGAGTTGGCTTTATACAGTGATAATAGAATATTATTTGATCACCACGTCTCTGTGCTGGTTAGAAAATCCTTGTACGCTGCCCAGCTTATCCTCTGTGGTACCTCCTCAAGGTCTACATAGGTTATAGTCACAGTTTATTCAGCCCTCATTAAGGCCATCACTTAATATAGTGCACCCTTCAGCATGCACCTCATTAAGCACCTAAGCCAGCTTCAATGTTTCCTCACCAGACAGACTATAAACCCTGTCCCTCTACACACTGCCATACAACCCCCTGAGAGGTAAATTCTGCGTAGCCCTCCATGATGTGAATCACTTGGCACTCTTTTGAACTTCTCAGGTAAATAGGAGTGGTGCCAAACCACAAGAAACCTAAATTAATACCACATCACCAGACATTACTGACAATGGATGTGAATATTTAGATATATTATTTTATATAGAAAAGGATAGAATTGATTCCAACATATTCAGAAGGAAGACTTATTCGAATTCATTCCTGCACTATGAGAGTTGCCATCCCCAAATTCAAAAAAAGAACTTATTGAAAGGGCAGATGGTTAGACTATCTAGAATAGTGAGTGATGATAGGGTATTTCAAGATGAAATTGATTAATATGCTTTGTGATAGGGGATATCCTCAGAAATTATTGTACAACACTAGAAATGGTGTGATGGTTAAAAGAAATCAAATGTACAAACCCATTATAAAATTTTTAATAGATAGTGCTATATCAATCAATGAAAAGAGAAAGAAAAGGGATGCTTTGATACTTCCATTTAATGAAACAGCATCCAAAATTTCTAATATAGTTCAGGAGACATGGCTTAGTGTTTTTAAGAACAAAACAGAACTCACAGATATTATTGGTAGTTACCCCAAGATAACATACAGTAGGGGTATGAATTTAAAGCAATTATTGGAGAAAGGTACCAACAAGAATATACATAAAATGTCAAAAATGAGTAAATGTGGCCTATGTAGTACTTGTAAGTATATAAACAATGGACCCTATGTAGTAGTTCAGAACTATGGGAGAACTATTAGATGTCCTGGTTATTGCAACTGCAATACCAAAATGGTGGTTTATATAGTGACATGTACAAGTTGCTCCACCTATTATGTAGGGAAGACCATCAGAAAACTTAGGGAACGAATATTGGAACACATAAGGGACATTAAAAAAAAAAAACAGTGTTCATTATATACACACAGCCAGAAATGTCATCAATTTAAGAGATTTATATTTTTTGTGATTGATAAAATTCCAAACATAAAAAGGGGGTGATGGCAAAAGTTTATTGGAAGCCAAAGAATGTCTATGGCAACTGAGATTGGATGCCACCAACCCACCAGGAATCAATAACCACATTTCTTTTTCAAGTATATTAAAACATAAATCTTATTGTATATGATTAATTTGATACATTTGTTATGTGGTGTTTTTCGTGAGCATATGTATATTTATGTATATTTATTTATATATTTATACATGTTTTTAAGCTTTATGTTTTATAGTGTTTTATTAACACATCAAGTTTTTGTTTAACAATTATTTTATTCATGTTATATTTATGGTGAAACATTATATTATATTTTATAATATATATTATATAATATTACATAAAGCATGGTTAAGTCATTGTCAATGTATATAGATCAACAAGTCCAGCTACAACATTTTAGATTATTTTATTCTATTGTATTTTAAAAATAATAAGCAAAGTTTAACTAATTTATTTAATTACACTAATTAATTGTAGTCATTTATTGGTTGCAGCATTAGGGTGTTGTGTTTCTTACTGTGTATATTAGGAAGTTGCATTCTATGACTATTGTACTCTGAAGATGCCCACTATGGTATTGGGTGAAAGCACTTAGTACATTTTATTGATCTGTTTATTAGTTTGAATAAACGGGATCCTGCTTGACACTGTGCTGCCTTCATTTGTGTTAACAGTAAAGTACAGTTTTGTACCTACCATAAATGTAGATGTTCGAAGATCCACATTGCTGCAGTCCTTACACTTGGGTAGTCCGCTGTCCTCGGTCGGCCCGAATATCAAAGTATTAGGCTGACGTCGGTCAAGGCGCTTAAGACTGACATCAGGACGTCAGGGTACAAATGCGCATGACCGACGTCATATCCTCAGTCTTTTCTTGCCCCAGATGTCAGAAGACCCTAAACAGAAAGGTCAAAACCAAAAAACAGCAAAAAATAACCAACCACCCTAGCACTAATCATATGTACAATATATACAATATCTACAATATTCACAACCCAAACCACACAACCGCCTCTAACTACAGAGGGAAGGAGGGAGTTGGACTGCAGCAATGTGGATCTTCGAACATCTACATTTATGGTAGGTACTAAACTGTACTATGTTCTTCATCTCACATTGCTGCAGTCCTTACACTTGGGTAGAATCCCAAAGCAGAGGTAAGGGAGGATGGCAAAACTATAAAGCAGTAGGAGCTGCCAAAATGCCATGTAAGATTGCAGTGGCAAAACCAGCCCTAGATTTAGAGTAAAGTGGAAGGTGGTAATGCTTAGAGAAAGTATGCACTGAACTCCAAGTAGCTGCCTCCAAAATATCTTTAGTTGCCACCCCCCTTAAAAAAGCTGTAGAAGTGGCAGTAGCCCTAGTGGAATGAGGCCTAATCCCAGCTGGAATCTCCTTACCATGATGGGAATAACAGAAAGCAATACAAAACCCAATCCACTTAGAAATAGTTTGTTTTGACACAGGCTTGCCCTGAGAACCCAAAGCAAATGAAACAAATAACTGCTGAGACTGCCTGAACCCTTTAGTTCTGCTTAAATAATATCGCAACTGCCTGTGTATATCCAAGGTATGCAAAATCTTTTCCCCTTTATTTTGGGGGTTTGCATAAAAAGCAGGCAAATGAATAGTTTGGTTTAAAGCCACACTAGAAACCACTTTAGGCATAAAGGAAGGATTAGTACGTAAAGATACCCTATCCTTATGGAAAATTAAGAAAGGCTCAACCGCCATAAGGGCCTGTAATTCAGAAACCCTTCTCGCAGAGGTAATGGCCAACAAAAAAGCAGTCTTCCATGATAAATATTTCAACTCGGCAGTAGCTGCAGGCTCAAAAGGTTGTAGAGTGAGTTTCTCCAACACAAAATTGAGATCCCAAGCAGGAGTAGGAGCTCTAACGTGGGGTCTTATATTCTTTGCCCTCTAAGGAATTGCTTAAACAAAGGATGAGAAAACAATGGTGGATCACAGTCATAGTGAGCAGAAATTGCTGCAGCATGAACCTTAACAGAAGAGAAGGGCAAACCTTTGTCCAGTAACTCAGCAAGATATTGAAGAGCCACACTTAAATTAGGCTTAGAAACATCAAATTCCTTTGCTGCACTCCAAAATAAAAATCTCTTCCATTTATCCGCGTACACTTTCCTTGTACTAGGCCTTCTGGCCTCCAAAATAACATTCAAAACTTGCTGTGAAAGCTGAGACCCTCCAGGGTTTAAAACAGAATATGCCAGGCTGTTAGGTGAAGAGAGTGAAGTTTGACATTGAGTAAATGACTGTTCTCCTGAGACAGCAGGTGTGGAATCAAGGCAAAGGCCATGGAGGCTCCTGCACCAGACTTCTCAGTAATGGGTACCAGTGCTGTCGAGGCCAATCTGGAGCTATTAAAATCATCTTTGGCTTGTCCTGTCTGACCTTTAGGAGTACCTTTGGGAGGAGAGGCAGAGGTGGAAAGGCATACACATGAAGATTGCTCCAATTGAAAGAAAGAGCATCCACTTTCCAAGCTGTGGGATGAAACCTTTTTGTGCAAAACTTTGGCAGCTGGTAGTTTAGTGGAGAAGCGAACAGATCTATGTCTGGAGTTCCCCATGACACTGTCAATTTCTGAAACACATGAGGATCCAATTTCCACTCGTGGGGATCCATAATTCGTCTGCTCAACACATCTGCTAAGGAGTTCTGTGCTCCCGGCAGAAACCTTGCCTGAAGATTTAGCTGTAAACCGAGAGCAATCTCCCACAAAATCATTGCTTGTCTGCATAGAGGATAAGAATGTGTTCCCCCTTGCTTGTTGATGTACCACATGACAGTTGTGTTGTCTGTTAGAACCAACACCTGCCCTGGAAGAAGTAAATCCTTGAAAGCTATTAATGCAAATTGGACTGCTAACATCTCCTTCAAGTTGATATGTAGATGTTGTAGTCTGGCAGGCCACGTGTCTTGTATCCACTTTCCATTTAGATGAGCTCCCCAAGCTTTGTCTGAGGCATCTGTCGTTAGAATCTGACTCGCCTCTGGCCGGGTCACAGAGAGTCCCTTGTTTAGGTGACATTCCTGAGCCCACCACAAAAATTCCTTTTGAATGCAAGGTATTATCTGAATGACAGTGTCCATATCTTGGCAGTGCTGTGTCCATACATTTTTGAGACACCATTGTAGCTTCCTCATATGCAGTTTGGCATTGGGAAGCACCAGAATACAAGATGCCATGAACCCCAAGGCTTGAAGGACTGTCCTTGCAGTCAGCCTGGACTGATGAGACAATTGATGGAAGTAAAGGGAAAGATTCTTTTGTTTGTCCGGGGTCAAAAGGCCATCTGGGATGCTGTATTCAGTCTCACACCCAGAAAGCACATGTCTTGAGAGGGTACTAGACTGGACTTTATTTCGCTCACAGAATACCCCAGGCATCTTAGCACTGCTATCACATATTGCAAATGATGAAGAAGTTCGTCCCTTCCTTGGGCCAGAATCAGGCAATCGTCCAAATAAGGATAGATCTGTATTCCTTTTAGCCTGAAGAAAGCTATCACTGGAGCCAGAACCTTCGTGAACACTCTGGGCAGTAGATAAGCCAAAGGGCAATGCAGAGAACTGATAATGAGAAGTCCCAGCTCGAAAACGCAGATACTTCCTGCAACTTAGCCTGATAGGAACATGAAGGTAAGCCTCCTTGAGATCCAGAGTCACCATCCAGTGATCTTTGCCCAGCAGAGGTAAAAGCTGTTGTAATGTCAACATTTTGAACTTGGGAATGTCCAGATAAGTGTTGAGGATAGATAAATCCAAAATTGGTCTCCACGTGTTCCCCTTCTTTGGTACTAGGAACAGGCGAGAATAAAATCCTAGGCCCACTTCTGGCAGAGGGACCGGCTGTATGGCCCCTATTTGAAGCAGCAGAGAAATTTGTTTGTGAGCCTCTATTCTTTGCTGAGAAGGAACGTCTGGCATGCCTTTGAAAGGAGGCAAGGTATGGAAATAAAACTTGTAACCCTGGTGTATAATATCCAATACCCATCTGTCCTGGGTAATTAAACTCCAATTTTCTTTGAAGAGTGCCAACCTTCCTCCCAAAGGTGCTGCCAGACAAGAAGGCTCTGGCAGCTGAAAAGGTAGGTCATTGGGCCTGTTTACGAAAGGACTGGCCCCTGCCCTCACCTGAAGACTGTGCAGGTGAACTCCCGGTTCTAGGTCTGAAAGAGCCTTGAGCTCTGCCTCTACCACGTCTAGATCTTCCCCTAGACTGTGAATCATAAGAAGGGTACGTCCACCCCTTAGCCGGCCAATTCCTGCTAAACTTCGGAGGCTGAACTTGCAAAAAATCTTTAACAGCCTGCATAGACTTAGCCTTGTCTCCCATTTTCTTTAAGACTGCCTCCACAGGTGGCCCAAACAACACATCAGACTGTAAAGGAGCATCTAAAATCCTTGTCTTAACATGGTCAGATAAATTCTGATCCCTCACCCAGGTGTGCCTGAAGAACTGACCCAGTGGCAGCCACCCTAGACGAGGCCTGTACAGCATCAAAACCACATTGTAAAGAATGCTTACCCACCTGTTCAGAAACATGTACCAAATCTTGTAATTCTTTACACTCAATGCCTTCCGCCAGAGCATCTACCTTAGACTTCAATTGAGAAAGAAGATAGTTCTGATATTTCAACATGTGAAACTGGCAATTCAAAGCCCTCATAGCTAAGGTGGAAGAAGTATAGACTTTCTTTCCCCATCTACCAAAGCTCTGGCCTCTTTATCTGGAGGAACCGGATTTTTTACAACAGAGGCCTTAACGCCCTTAGGTCCCTGACTAACAGTTTCTGGGTCCGCCCTGGGACTCTTATAAAGATATTTATGAGCTTCAGGCACCCTGTAATACCTGTCCGGTTTAACAGGAGCAGGAGGCAAAGAATCAGGATTAAGTGAAGCCTCTGCAAACACATCTTCCACAACATCCAGAACAGGTGGTATAGCTAAAGGCCTATGCTGGGGTAAAAGCAAAAATTCCCTAAGCCTTTTCCTGGAATCAGAGAAGTCCTGACCTTCCCACTTAAAATGTTCCCTCATGGAATGAAGAGTCTCTGAAAAAGAAAAATCCTCTGGAGGAGAAGCAGAAGGAGTAGAATCATCCACATCAGAATCAGAATAAGGAGAATACTCCTGCAAGTCTTCAGCCGAATACTCTGAAACATCCGAAGCCTGCTCAAAACTCCCCAACTCTGGTTCCACCCTAGGCCTCTTATCAGGAGGGGGCAAAGAACCTGTAATCAAAGTAATTAAATCTTCTGCCATTTTAAGCATGTGCTTCTTGGGCACAGATCCTGATGAACTAGGAGTGACACCAACAGAAGCTAAACCTGGCCTGCCTCTGGGAGAAGCCTTGGAAACAGAAGGAGAGGGCCTAACCACCCTAGGAAGGGAGGGGAGTACAGTAACCTGAGAAGCCCCTTCAGCCTGACCTGCCTCCTGAGAGGCCACATCCTGCAATATCAAAGTCTCCCCCTGGGACTCCAGAGAAGCCTCCGGGAACCACCGTTCCACCGACGCCTCTAAAGAACCGGCGTCCGGCACGGACGACTCTTCTTGCCTGGGTTTAGCTGCTTTGTCTTTGCGCTTCAAGAAGCGGCGTCGGAGCATCTGACGGCATATTATAATTGTACCGCTTCAAGACCAACCTGGCACAATCTAACCTTCGCAATAGTGCGCTTATTGAACCTAGCACAAAAGCGACACCCAACAATGTCGTGCTCAGGCCCCAAACAAGGAATACACAAAGTATGATAATCTCTATGCGGTATCTGTTTCCCACAAGAAATACAGTTATTCACTTTTTCTGACATCCGTAAACCACTGAGGCAAGAAAAACTAAAATATTCCCCAACGGGTACTTAGCCAACTTTGACTCGGTCTGAAACTCCGAATTCGAAAAATTTCAGAACGCCGAACGGCACTTGCAATGCTGCTTCTGCATCGGACCATGTGGCAAAAAAGACTGAGGATATGACGTCGGTCATGCGCATTTGTACCCTGACGTCCTGATGTCAGTCTTAAGCGCCTTGACCGACGTCAGCCTAATACTTTGATATTCGGGCCGACCGAGGACAGCGGACTACCCAAGTGTAAGGACTGCAGCAATGTGAGATGAAGAACATCTGTTTTTTGGTGTTATTACGACAACTAAGCCAGCATTCCTCACCTCCATTTTTGGGTAAGCTGCCCTTATTCACTATCAGCCTTTAAAATCAGCCTAGATGGCAAATTTTCACTGAGGATATGTGGCGATGGTTAACTTAATGAGGGTCATTGTTAGTCTCTCACCAGTAGTAGGTTACAAGGCTGAGGTTCTCAATGCTCTCCTTTGGCTGTAAGCATAGTGAAAACCCATGAACAAATACAGTAAACACTCTGTTAACTGGAACTCAAGCAACCAGAAAAAAAAAAATTGAACAAATACAGTACAATTTTCACATGTTGAACTTTGACCCCCCCCCGAAACATACCTTATGTTTTTAGAGTTTTAAAAAGGGAAGATAAGAATAAATTCCCTCAATCCCCAACATGAGAACAAGTCAAATCAAATAAAGAGTATAGGGTACAATATTAGACAGGCCTATTTTTAATAGTAACTGTCAAGCAACCAGAAACTACAGTTATCCGGCATCTAACAATCCCCACTGGTGACAGTCAACTTAGAGTTTACCATATGCTGAAATCTTGGATATGCACAGTTTGAGCACCAAAATATATATACTATGGTGCTTTTAGGTATAAAAAGAAACTATGTATAATGATGATAATAATAATAATAAAATTAGACTCAAGACTGCAGAAGATATTTCTGTATCATTCAGGCAGAAACAGAAATCTTAAAAAGGCAAAGAGTGAGTGTATATGGATTTTATTTTTCATTAAGATGACAAAGTCAGATACAAACACTGCAGACTAGAATAGCAGTGATGCAAGCAGGGCAGAATAGTAGCACCTACGAAGGTGAATGGAATTTAGAGTGCTTTGGTAACAACTGTACTGCTCTCTTTATGGAATGCTGGAAAGAAAAACATTAAAAAAGCATCAGGAGAGGGAAATGTCCGACAGAAACATATGGCTGTCAGAAATGGTCAACATTACAGTGGGAAGTGATGAGCGTACATTAATGTGGAAGGCTATCACGAATTGCTTGATTTTTGTAAACCATGTGTGTGCACTAGAAAAAAGAAAGATGAAATTTCAAGCAACACCTAGAGGAATATATCAGTAGCTGAAAATAAGTATATACTTACACAGACAGGTCTCCCCTAAACAGTGAACACTGTGCCCCAAATAACAAAACTGTTGCAAGAGATGAGAAACAGAAATCTGTCCTCAGTTGGTGCATCATGCAGGAACAAGGCGCAACTCCCCTACCTGCTGCTACTTTACATACCCTGAGCCCGCTGTTACCTGAAAAAAACTCAGACAAATGCTGCTTTTGAAGCACAATGGTATTTCAGAAGTAGAAATCTGCTTCTATTTCATACTGTTGTACAGTAAATGCATGATACCAGGTGATGGTAACAAAAAAAATAAAAAAACAAAATCAAGAAATAATAATTCTAGAGTAACAGTTGCAATAAATGCAAATGACAACGTAGCAATTAAGTTAATAGAACATAACACAAGAAGTTCAAATCTCTATAATCCCTAATGGCAAACATTTCTAAATGCTCCCTTCTGATTTTGTTTCCAGTGAAATTCATACTTCAGGCAACAGGAAGCAGGAAGGATGACAAGTGCCTAAGGAAAGCTGAGTCTATATTATAAGATCGACGTTTGAAAACATCAAACAACATATGGTTAACATCATATGGTCGATGTCTTCAAACATCGACCTTATAAAAAGACAAAAAAAGGAAAAAAGTACTCTAATGGGTTTAAGCAGGGGGCAAGCCCCCCTGCACCCCCCATGTGAGGGGCTGCACCCCTACACCCCCCCGCTACTTAAATATACCAACTCCGAGTCTGCACTACATTGTAGTAAATGGAAATCTCCCCTAATGGAGATTTCCGTTTAGACGCTCAAGATTCTGAGCGTTCCATATTCTCGTGTCGACAATGTCAGATTCAACATTGTCGGCTTTCAAGAATATAATATAGACCCGGAAAGCTAGCTGGCCAGATGTGAAAAGAAGGCATCAGCAGTGAAGCAACTGAGGAGGAATCTGTATGACACACAAACCACAGTAACATTAAAATTGTGTATCTACTATGCAGAACACAGCAAAGCAGAACTGTTCAGCTGCAAAGAAATGGGAGGATTCCAGGGGGAATACTGTCAAAACTTAAACGTACACAGACAAAAAGCAGCAGCATTTTATACCTCTGAAAAAGGTGAGATTTTCCATGGTGGGGCCTTGGGGGAGATGCATGGTAAAATATACAGAAACAAAGTTAATAATGCTTACATTTGTAGAAGTTTGCAAGTAATATATTTAAACATTAAATATAGCCGGTTAAACATATTTGGTTGCTGAAGTTCTAGCAAACAGACTAAATTAATTCTAATATATTAGTCCACTGCTGTAAGTGAAAGATTCCCAGTAATACTGCTATTGTTCCACAGTTCAGTAAGCAAGCCTGGTGGATGGCTGGGGGTTAAAGGGACTGACTAATAGCCACCATTCCCACTGTAGGGGAAAGGACAAAGGGTTAAGCCACTGCAACATTAACAGGGCCTCAGCAATCATGTTATGTCTTGATGGCAAGCATGCAGGGAAATGCACACACACACACACACACACACACACACACACACACACACACACACACACACACACACACACAAAATCTGCCAAAATGAAATTAACATGTGGGATGAGTGGGTAGCTGCATCGATAAGCCCCAGTTACCTTTAGCCAGGAATGATGATTCTCTCAATTTTGACACACCAAGAAAGCCAATAAGGCATTACTGGAAAAACACAGAACCAGGCCATCAGAGTTCTGGGGAGCACAAGGAATCTGAAAGCATGGAAAATAAAGCAAAAACAGCAGTCCAAATAAGAGAACTATGAAGACTACTACAAGGTTAGTATTTGTGAAACAGGTGGTTACATGAGGTGTACAATGAGACAATTCCTTCTGCATGCCAAGAACTAAACAGGATAATAAACAGGACCAGTTTTCTCTGTGAGGCTGGGGCAAAGATTCCACACCTCACAGGCTTCACTTCATCTGTTACTTTCATAAACAGGTTCAAAGTTGTTGCACTTCAATGGGAAGAAGATAATCAAAGTTTATTTTATCATTTCCTCAATTAGCTGATCAAGATGACACCTTATTGTTAAAAGGACTAGAGTTTGCATGTTTTCGTAATTCAGTTTCCTCATACCCCCCAAAAACATGCTTGCTGAACTAGTACTTAATTTTGCTCTTGCTGCTGGGACAGTCACTACAAAGGGGCTTCAACAGACCAGTTCAGCCCCCCATTCAGAAGTCTGAGTCCCACAAATGTGAATTTCAGAACTCTCAGAAATAAACTGCAGTTTGTAATGTTAGCATGGTCTGTAATGTCAACATTCACTGTAATATAATTAAAGTAATTTTGCAGGTGAGCTTTACCTCTATGCATCCTTCACACTCTTACTACCTACAACTCTGAAATTACTGTACCATGGAGAGAGAATACTACAAGGTATGGAAACTTGGACTTGGTATAAAGATTTTCCATACAGTCCTTGTAATTCCAAAAGGGAACCCAATAAATAGATCTGCTGCCTCTGACAGCCTTTAACACCATTATTACCCAGAACAAATTCAGCAAAAGTAATACTCAGAGAACTGTATTAACACCACATGTCAAGTCTGGCACTTACTGCCAATTATTAAAGCTGATTATGAATGGCACACTGTAGCCCTGAGTTTGATTCACACCATCTCCAAGTGCCTACTCTGAGCAAGTCACTTAACCAGTATTCTCAGGCCTCCCCTGAAAATGTACCAAAACAATGTAAACAATATTACAAAGAAATGAGCAAATTAATAAAGGCTAATGAAAGATTTTGTGGAAAATGTGAATATGAAAATGATGTCTGATGCCTCTTAAATGTGGAGAAGAGGCAAAGTACTAAGAAAATGATACAGGGTAACAGCAGCAAATAATACACACTTAACATACAATTTAAAAGTTTTCAAAAGAATATGTTGCTGATTTAAGCATAATTCCATGCAGACAGAGTACCCTATGGGGCTTCTAGTGCAACTCCATCCCTTTTTCTGAACATTTACATAACCAACTCATGATCACACAGAATGCTTATCACCTCTCAAAATAAGCGGCTTTCTCATCTCTGAATGACAGCAAACATGTAGCACATGAGGAGTAAATATGAAACGCGTAAAAATTTATATTTGTGATCTTCCATGCATGTTTCTTGGGGGAAAATTGAAGGACGTATTTGGACTCAAAGAAAAAAAAAACATTTAGTACCATCTTCCACTGGGAATGCTTATGGGTCTGTCCCAATCCAGCACTGGTCTATAACTTAATTAATATTAAGAGCCTGTCCCAATCCAGCACTGGTCGATAACTTCATTAATATTAAGAGCCTGTCCCAATCCAGCACTGGTCGATAACTTCATTAATATTAAGAGCCTGTCCCAATCCAGCATTGGTCTATAACTTCATTAATATTAAGAGCCTGTCCCAATCCAGCACTGGTCTATAACTTCATTAATATTAAGAGCTTGTCCCAATCCAGCACTGGTCTATACCTTCATTAATATTAAGAGCTTGTCCCAATCCAGCACTGGTCGATAACTTCATTAATATTAAGAGCCTGTCCCAATCCAGCACTGGTCTATAACTTCATTAATATTACGAGCCTTTCCCAATCCAGCACTGGTCAATAACTTCATTAATATTAAGATTTGATAGTAGTATGCATGAAATAAACATCAGTATTTATGTAAACAACTAGGAAACAAAAACACATAAACCAAGTTCTACATTTATCAGAGTTGGAAATGTGAAGGGTCATATATTTTACAAACATATTCATGACATACTTTCTACAAATTATGGGATATATATTCAGACACTCATCTAAAATTGTACAAGTTTACTGACCTGTTTTCTACTACTTACTGGAAGCTTCCTCAGGTGTGATTACCTGTATTAAGGAAAATGCAGTGTTGTGTGACGAGATTTACAAAACATTTCTAGGTGATAAGCATTCAGTAGTTAAGTCTGTGACAGTTTTAGATTAACAATATGCAACTCTGGTGTTTTAATTCTCTTATGAATTTTTATGAATGCCTTTTAAATCTGCTTACCTATCGGACTTCCGTGGACCCCTACCTGCTGCCTGTCAGTTTTCATTTGTACTGTTACATCTCATCATCTCATGCAACGTACAAATTCACTAAGTAATCAGTGATGACTTTTATCTTTTTTGTGACTACCTTTCCACCCCTAACCAATGTGTTCCTCCTTTTTTTTCTAGCACTTGAGCATACTTCTCAACTGTCCATATTTTTGCAGAATGTCCAGATTTTGGTCAGTTTCTTACAAAATTTGTGATTTTCTGGCAAACCACTGGGAATTGAAATCACTAAATACTCAAACATTTGAGTTTCTGACTTCATAACCTTCAGAAAATGCAAGCTAACACAAAAACTATTATTCTAACAGCTTTCTAAGTTTCTAAGAGCAATATTTAAAAGCTGTCTATGTTTTTGGGCCATTGTCTCTCCACTATTTTTGGCTCTGTTCACATTTC
Source organism: Protopterus annectens (assembly GCF_019279795.1). Lineage (NCBI taxonomy): Eukaryota > Metazoa > Chordata > Ceratodontiformes > Protopteridae > Protopterus > Protopterus annectens. Next base: position 671,017,083 of record NC_056750.1, on the reverse strand, counting down.
TTATGCTAAGACGTTGACAAGTATGCACCTGAGGGTACAGAATAAACTGGGGATCATAGCCATCATCCTGCGGGCAACCAGTGTTTTCTGTTTTGATCCCTAATGCTTCCTCCTAATTGTGTGTCGCTATGCACCTCAGAATCATAGTGTGCAGTACCAGCCCAGTGACATATGCATGCTTCCATGTATGGTTTTTGTTGCACTTTGTCTGGCCAGACATCAACTGTCTCAACTGTGCCCATTCATTGCATTACAGGGTAAGAGATGACGGCAAAACAGATGTCAAACAGGTAGCCATCAAGGGATTTCTGCTATTGCATCCTACATTCCCATATATGGTTCATGAAGTGCTCAAGAAATGGAAATGCAATACACATAGTATAGGGAAATCATTTGCTCACACAGGTGATGCAGATGCCTAGTAGCCCTCCCTCCACTGTAAGCAAATATTCCTCATCAGATCTGTGGTTTCTACTGTGTATTTTACAGTGGGGTACCTACCCTCTTCCTTCCCTTACCCAAGGTGTGATAAAGAAGTTACTTTTTATTCCTTTTCTTCTGACTGGTTCATCCACTGATCAGTCTGTTAATTAAACCTAGGTTGTATGGGTACTGGGGTTTAATCCACCTACAGCATGGTGCTAGCCTAATGCTTTCACATCTGCTGAAATCCAGTTCCAGTCGATGCATGTTGTCTAGCAAACCACAGCACGTCTTCATCCATACTCTGCTTTGCTTTAACCTCATGCTTCCAAACAGTGCCAGTTACATACAGACTAGGCCACATTCATCCTCTGAAGATGGGACAGCCTCTGCTGAAAAAGGGCCTTTTCGGCTCAGTCAGATACCCCTGGTTAACAAATGTAAAATAAATAAATAAATAATTTGTAACTCACTCGCACCCCTCTCAGGTCGCATTCAGTCCATTCAGTCTAGGCTGCAGTCAAGGTTTTACCTCTCTGCCCCATGGAACTGGACCTTCACCAGCGACGTGCAATTCAGTCAGCCAAAACAAAGCATTAGATGGGTTCCTAGATTCATCAGTCACGCACCTTTGTTTCCACAGCCTGATTCATCTGTTGCCACATACTTCACTAACAAACTGTTGGAGTTACAGTCTTAGTATACAAATTGCTCAGCATTAATTGTGTGGAAAAGTTCTAGTTCTCATTCAGAAGGTCTTCAAACAATTTCTATGTACTTTTTTGTGTCAGTTTAATGTGTGCAAACCATACTCTAAATTATGCAAAGATGCAAGTCATTTGATATGGGCACCTTTCCCTTAGCTTTTTTTTTCCCCACACAGCCATAACATTTCCGCAGGCTCTCCAATACCACTCCAGTGATCAGAATGCAGACCCATTCAGGAATTCTGTTAACCTTCAGCACTAGTACTGCATGTTTTTCATTTTAAGAACAACAACAAAATAAAAAATAATAGGTGTCTTCCACACCAGCATTATTACAACAAACAGAATGAAACTTCATTCCAGAAAGAAACCTTACTGCTTACCACGTCTGCTTTGTAAGGAAGTCAAAATCCCACTTAAACTTTCTGCCCGGAGTTACAGGAGCTGCGCCTGTTAGACTTATGGGGGGAAAAAAGCTAAATCTGTACCATGGAACATAAAAGGCAACAATGTGATTTGTTAATATAAAATAATTTAATATTTAAGATGCAAGTGTTTTGGTCTCTTAACAGGCTCTTTAAAATTTATCTGGTAGGATTGTTTTTTTTTTTGTCTACCTAGTGCTTTTCACCACTGACCCATGGCATTTTTGTTCCCTTTGCTATATTCAGTAAGACTGATTCCTTTTTAATTTCTAAATAAGTGTACTTATAAAGACTTGTGCTAGATTACCGTGTGATGGTAAAATGAACAGCACTACACGTGAATAAACCAGCCATACACAGAACAATGAATTGCTCCCAACAGAGAAATACCCCAAGGTGTCTTTTCAAATTGTCTACATATAAGCCTTCACATGCTTTCTTGGTAAATGGACTCAAGATAGTCAGCCACTTCATAGAAATGTCAACAACATGGGACCTTCCACAAAGAAAGGTTTTTGGGGTAGCTGGTCAAAGAGAAAGATTATTAATTACTTTCAGCTTCAAGAATAGAAATCACCATCTCCTGATATTTTGGCCAACACTGAGAAATCCGAATGGGAAACACTCAAACCACCAATTAAACAAAAATGATGCACCTACCTGTGCAAGACAAGGAACAGGAGGAGGAAGAGTAGATGAAGATCCAAGTGACAAGAATTCAACAGAAAAACCTTCACCACCACTCTTTCTGTAGTCCACTCCATTGAACAACCTTCGCTCTTCCCTTCTGTGGCGAACACAGCATAAGTCTGGTTTATGATGAGAAAACACTCACCAAAAATGCCACCAAGGTGTGACAAGCCAGCACTGGGACTAGTACTGACATCAAGGAAAACTGCTAGAATGTGCACACATGTACAACTCATGCATCTTCACCTGCACATTATGCAAGTTCTTAAACTCTACAGAATGGAAATGGAAGGCTGAGAACCAACAACAAACTTGCTGATGACCAAAAACACAGGCCTGGGGACAGTCTTTAGAAAAAAAATCAAAGGCTGAGAGGGAGTGTGGGCTGAATGGGGACATGGACCATGATAGGGATTAGACAACTGACTTGGGACAGTATCACAAAGGATTGATCTCTGGATTGGTCTTAACCAATGTGAGGGGATCAGGGATGTCCAGAAAAAGGCACCACTACTCATCAGTGGTTCCACCACTGCATGGATTAGAGTGGGATGAAGGGTGGGCACATTAGGACAAAGATAATGGTGTAGGCTTTTAGTGGATTAAGACAAGCTAGTGAAAAGCATCAGATGAGTTAGGAGATGGAGGACAAGCATTAATGAACTACGGAATGGGTTTGAGCAATGGCTTGAGAGAGAGGCAAAAAGAAGACCACTGTGGCTACATAAGTATGTGAATCTAGCTGTTAAGGTAACCGAAGGGCATACAATAGGTAAAATGGATATATAGAAAGGCACAGTGCAAGAAAACAAGCAAAAAGGCAACAATCGAGATGATGGCAGCAATGGCACATGCTGAAAGGTAGTAAGCAAAAAAGATAAGGAGTGGGAATAGCGAAGGCTTCTTTCTTTCTTTATCTGCCTTTCAGAAAAAGAAAAGAAGATCTGACCAGGCTTACCAATAATGGGAAGATCACTAGGAAAATGCAAATATACTCAACAAATATTTTGCTTGAGTCTTTACATAGGAAAGCAAGTTGAGAACACCATACTGGGAGAGAAGTAGGTTTGACTGTGGACAGACACTATGACTTTGATGGAGGAGGCAGAGAGAGTCCTGGCATCCTAAGGGACATTAAAACACTGGGACCAGATAGGCTGCTGCCAGGTTCCACAGAAATCAAGCTAGTTTGTTGCCGCATCCTTTGACATACATTTTCAAAAATTCAGTGGCTGATGTAAAAGTGCCAGAGAAAAGGAAGACTGCAAATGGCATATGTCCGTTCAATGAGGGGAATATGAGCAGAAAAATTAACTTAACTATGAACTATGAGCTACAGGCCTGTTACAGTAACAGCGTAACAGCAGTGGGCACAGGAAGTAACAGAAGGAATTCTGAGGCGAAAGGTAGGTTGTTTTCCTACAGAGGAACAATCCTAGAACACTAGAAAAAAGGCTAACCAACATGGACTCATGGTCAGTAGAAGCTGTCAGACAAACCTGGGTCAGTTTTATAGCTGTGTTACAGTACCCAGTAAGGCACTACCAGCAGATGTGGTCTATCTGAACTTCAACAAAGGTTTCTGGCTTAGTTGTAGACAAGCAACTGCTGAGAAAACCTGGGAGACGGGTTACAGTCAAAACAAAGAAAATGGAGTAGAGCATATTTAAATGTTTAAATGTTATTACAGAGACTGCTGTGGTGATGGAGACCACAAGAACAGCAATAAGAAGAATGACAAGTGGAATCGCAACCGGAGCAAGTCCTCACCCCACAGTTTATTATCGTAAGTGTATGACATAACACAGTCTAGACGCTTCAAAAAAATATTAGACTGAAAAAAACCTGTAAATTCTGAAAGCTGATTCAATACTGAAGTCTTTTTGTTGGTGGTGGTGGGGGGGGGATCAGGGCGGTGTGGCCTTGATAAGGGGGTTACATGCACCATGGATCTCTGCTGCTTGTACACATTAACTCCAAAATGCTGCAACTTAAGAGGGAACATTTTGGAGATACCTCAACTTTGGATGTGGTGCATTGCATTCCTAGCCCACTTAAAATCACAATTACAGCCATTGGAATTTCGAGAGAGACACCCAAATCAGGTGCTTTTCACTTTACTTGCTTCAGACATATTAAAGGGAAGAGAGAAGGTTGCTGTTCAGTGCAGTGGACTACTAGAATGAGTGGTGACAAAGGGTTTACTATTGAACGTTCACTGCTTGGAAAGCCAAAAACCATCTGAACACCAAATGCTAGCACGGGTCTAAAAGGGGGGGGGGGGGATTTCAGAGTCAGTAATGCTGATATTCGACATTCTGACAGTCAGAATGCAAAGTTCACGCAGCTCAACTCGACCTTCTAAGCATCGAACATGTGAATGTCAACCATGGTGAAGGACTCAACAAAGGAATTCAAGATTGCATGGGACGTGAAAATGAGGTAAGGGGTAATAAGAGAGAGAAGGGAGGTAGAATGTTAAACATATTTCAAGGACGGGCTACACAGGACTACTATCTGCTCTCATCAGGGAAATGTAATATAATACTCATCTGCGAGTGGACAAATGCTCATAGAACACATAGCCATTCTCCTAGTCTCAAGCTCAAATTCAAAAATGTTCAATCCGCCTAAATGACACAACCTCAGCTCTTACATCCAAAAAGATGGGCTGAGGAGGTTTCCATCAGAGCAATGCCTCTCACATTTGGAGATCAAAGAGCCGAGGTAAAAGAGTGCAGTTCAATGTCACAGCATCATAACAATGGACTTCACACAGAAGCCAGAAACTGCAGTCCCTAGACATGAAATTGGAGTCCCTTACATCCTATCTTGAGGTCCAGGTTGACATCTTTAGATAACACTTCTGGCCAATCCTTCTGTGGGGCTTTTACCCCAACAGTGCCAGGTGCTAGGAGCTGTTAAAGCATTTCTAACTAGTCCCCCTGTTAACACTAGGTCATGTGGTTACACTGCTGGCAGTTGTGACACCAATCAATAACATGGCTTTTCCTAGGTCATATTTGCAATGGTCGTAGATCATTGACCTGATGGCTAATGTCATAGATGAAGGTCCTGTGCTTCTTCACTATCAAACAATAGAACACTAGGAAAAACCCTAAGCTATGCGACTCAACAATGAATCCTTAATCTTTGCATGGGGGGCATGCTCCCATGAGCATTACAAGAGCTAGGAAAACACAGCACAAGATTCAAGTCCACAAGTTTTCCACACACAAAAAAGGGCATCTCAAACATCTAACCTTAGTAACAATGTGTCCAAGTGCCTGCTTTGCCGTCTGTATACAAAAAAATCGATGTATACTGCCCCTTCTCTCTCTGTCACACACATGCACTCATATTTCAATAACTACTTTAAAACTGATTAAAATAGTGCAATGTACAACTCTGTAGCATAACGCCATAAACTACCATACTGCACAACATATATCAGGAGTTGCATAACAAATTCCCCAGAACAGAGAAGGCTCAAGTTACAAGTACAAAGGTTCAGTTAGGAGGGCATTCTTAATTACGTGAGACACAATTCAGTTGTTACATCTAAAACATCTGATATTACATGTGGATATATTAAAATGTTTCTTTAAAAAAAAGAAGACTTTATGACAGCAAACTAAATAACTGCATCACACTGTTGATATTAAAAATACTTGAATAACATAATGTTTCAAACCCACCTATCAACCAAATCTTTTCTACAGCCATACTATCAACAGAACACCAGTGCTAATCTGTGATCTTCCATGGCACTGTTTTTCACCGATGACTGCTAATATCAACAAAAAAAAAACAGTAACGTACAGCTACAGCATGGTATCTACCATATCACGATACAAGATACATATACATACACAGAATGAATCCTAAGTTTCTGCCAGGAATGCACCTGAGGAAGCTTTTGGCTACAAGCCTACCTTACACTTAACACCTTTCACCTTATCCTGCTGACATAAGCCACTCCTTTGGGTTTATTCTGATCAAACATGCAGCACTGATTTGGAATGCATGGAATAAAATCATCTTTCCTTTTTATCCATATTTTCAGTCCCTCCTGATAATGTTTGTCCATGGATTGTGACCACTACTAAGGTAATAACACAGAAATAAGTTAGCAGAGTACAAATACATGGTTTTACATGAACACACCTACTGTCTAAATCAATTTGCAAAAATCAATATTATTGGTTTGACTTGTCTTAAGCTTGGATCATGGCTGAAAAAGAGTGCTTTGATTAGTCAGTTACCTATTTATACAAAATAAACTAACCACCTAGTAACTAGAGTTCTGAGGATTCCTTTCTTCTGAAAAATTGCAAAAATATTTGCAAAAAAGTTCAGGATTTACAGCAATACGTAGGCCAAACATGTCAATAAACAATAAAATGTTAGTGTATTGAAGTTATGTATGGTTGTTTTGTTAGTACTACTAGGTTAGTGGTTTCTTTACATGGAAACAATTTTCCTCCTCTTTTCAACTAGTACCACTGGATCTTTTACATACAAGTCCAGTCCTGAGATCAGCAGAGTCTGCAGGAAAATTGCAGCGTTACTAAGGACAAAGAAAACATGAAAATAATGTATCCTTTATAAAGTAGCTGAAGAAGAAACTTTAAGGTATGACTATTTCTGTGTGTGGGTGAGTGCATACTCTTGGATTTTGCAACATCATATGAGCCTTGATACAAAAATGTAGACTCGTATACTGAATCACAAAATAAAAAATGCATTAACACATTCAAGGCCCATACACCAGACACATATAAAGCTGCACAAATACTTAGAACAGCTGCAATAGTTTTTGGCTGGCAAATAGAATGGTTCCCTATTAGAAGACCGAAGATGCATTCTTTCAAATGCATCTTGGTCGAACTCAAAAGCCTGAAACGGCAAAATATCGAAGCAGCTTTCCCAGGGAAAGAATTCGCTTGGCCGCTTCATTACTTAGCCATTTTCGGCATTGTAGTGCAGTCTCGGAGTTGGATATTTAAGCAGGGGGGTGTGGGGGGCACAGCCCCACACATTGGGGGTGTGGGGAGCGAAGCCCCCCACTTAATGTAATGTTTAAAGTATGTTTTTTGTTTTTGGTTGTTGTTGGAACAGCAATGTTTTACAGTTCGAAATTGTAACTTTCGCTTACATTGGGTCGATTAATCACCGTTCGTTTTTTTAAGCGCTCGTGATCTAATATAGACGCAACAGAACTATGGTAAGGAAAAATACAATCATGGCAATAATGGTTCATATGTCAAGAATGACAAAAACTTTGGGACAAAACTAAAACAGAGCAGCAGAGAGGCACCCTTGAAAACCAATATGATACAGGATTAATTACTTCAATATATAATCAAAAAACTACATACCACGAATCTCTTTAAAATCAGTACTAGGAAAGACTGATTTTTTTCAGACTTTCTGGCAAAATCTGTTGACAAGCCCTTTGAACCCAACAAAGAAATAATGATGAATTTAAAAAATGTAGTTATTTTATATATACAAATTCTTAAACACTTCCACAGGAGGTAGAAGACGACTTCAACACAAAGTGCCAAGCAAAAGAGTGTAAGAGGACTACCACAACACTGTCTCAGCATTACATGCAATGCTAACATAGACATACCCAAACCAATCCAACCAGATGAATTTTTTTTTAAAGAATGAGAAAAAAACATCTCTGAGTGGTGAGAGGAACAGTACAATAGATGAAGTTTCAGCAACCTCCCTACTGTGCAAGTCCAGGAGCCACTGACTTGCATCAAATTTAATTGGGCATGGTTACATTTAAATCAGTATACTTATTATAAAGAACAGATGAAAAACGTTCTTACCTTTTCAGCATATCTATTAGAGAACCTTCACCAATCAGTAAACCAGCCAAGAATTTGTGAAGATCTTGCTCCCCCACCCCCCTGCTGCCTGTCGGTTACAAGCATCCATCTTTGCCAATGGGCCTATTCATGCTCTCATCCCCAGGTTGTTAAGGTTGGCTGAAGCGGGTCATACTGTAGCACTGGTAGTTTGAGATGTTTTGATTTTACTCCCTACCTCACTTAGCACCAGCCCAGTGGTAACCCATGGGTGGAGTGTGCATTGTCTATCAGCACTGCTCTACAAGGGTCTGACATCCACAGGAGTGATCCACCCACTCACTGACAAAAGGCACAGAGTGGCCATTTCCCCAGTATCCACCAGGAAAACCAACTTATGGACATACGCTCCTGAGCATGTGCCACCTAGTGCCAAAGCCACTACTCAAACTCAGGATACCTAGCGATACTAAGGCTTTTCTCTCTGCATCAGCATTGGCATGGACCTTCCCAACCTGAGGATCTCTCATCTGCTGTTCCAATATATGCTGTGACAAAATGTGTTAGATACGTAGATGCATTTGCCACCTCTCCTAAACCTGCCAGTCAGCCCCTAGCAACTAGCAAGCACCTTCCTGTCATTCAAGAAACAGTAGTTAAGAGTGGATGCTTACACTGCTGAGAAAAAAGTAAAGAAATGTATACTAGCCTCCACTAATAAGTGGTATAAAATATAGATTCAAATGATATATAGGGAACTCCTGCAGCAAAGGCTGGATGGGAAGCACACCACAGATGTACAAAAGGAGGGGGTCTACCTGACCCATCCAGGATTTCCTCTGAATACATCAACAGGTTTACTAACATATCTGTTATACTAAACTTTAATTACCCTCCTTGATGGGTTCAGTGGATAGTCCAAAACACAAGCAGTAAACCATGTGGAAAGAGCTGGAAGACAACACAAAAACATACCTTAGAAAGCTAAGTCCTGAAGCACAATCTTTCCCAGAGAGGTGGGACTACCTCAGTCACAGTAAACTGTCTTTCGGCTTTTCCTGGTTAGGGGTTGCCACAGCGGAACTCAACTCCGCTAATGACTGGCAGTGAATTTTTATCATAAAAAAACTTTAAACAAAGATCTTTGCAATAAAGACATACTTAAGTGTAGGACACAGCCACTTCTAGAGTGGAGCTTTGACGAATGCATTTGTCAGTGGATGGTTAGAAATTTGAAGGCAAAAGACAGTGCTAATCCACTTGGAAACTGCATAGCAACTGTGAGTCCTTTCCTCCCTGGAGCAAAGGAGATGAACAAATACCGGTTTCAGTTAACACCTAATGTGACGGTAGTCGTACAGGGTGTGAATCGCTCCCTCTCACTCTGTCTCAGTCTGTAACTCTTACCTTCTACCACCACAAAATACAGAATGAATGAATGGACTACGTCAGGTATGACTTGAAAACCCTGCTGGAGGGAATGTATGTTAGTCTAATGAACATCTGATACCTGTACCACTATTCTGCCCTCCAAGAGGTGATAAAGCCCAGAAATAGCAACTGTACATACTACAGCATTGAAATAACTGAGTCTCAAATCATACAGGTATTCAAGACAAATTAGGACCACCTGTAAACTAACCAACTGGAACCATACATGGCACTGCTCTGCTCAAATAGACAGCCATTTCCACCTGGTTACTTACGTCTTCTGAGTTTAATGTTTCTTAACAGCCTCAACATCTTTTAAGACCCCAGCTAGCCAACCTGCTAGGATCAGAGAATCTAACTGGAAAGCAAGGCCTTGAGTCAGAGACAGCTGCCATCCCCAACAATGAGGGAAGCCTTCAGCTTAAACTGTGTAAGTTTCTCCTAAGTGACCAGAGTACCTGAAACAAGACACCAAGAGACTATAACAGTAAGTTTTGGTCTTTATTCCCTGAACTTTGTAATGAGATCTGAAATCAGTGAGACTTGAGGAAATCTGTACAGGAATATCCCATGCCTAATAAAAGTGAATGCATCCACTGTTACCTCCTCTTTACCCTGCTGCACTGAGGATAGCAGGGGAAGACCACATTCCTTTGAGAGGTAAATAAGCCAATCTCCAAAGTGCAGCACTTCTATTAGACTCATACCATGCACAGCCTTTGAACTTCAGAAAAGGGGTGGAAAAGCGACTCATGAAGACAAGTGCTTGTTCAGTTAGTTCTACATGAATGTGACCTGTAGAGAGAATAATACCCCTCTGCCCCAATACCCCACTGCCAAGTAAGCATCTCCTTCCTCTACAGGTGATCAAACATTGTAGACCACTACTTGTTTAGGTACCACTCTGCTTTGGATGTCTGACTAAAAGGGACATTAACCTGCATTGGGCTTTGTCTTCAGTATCCCAGATCTTTAGGGCCAGAAAGTCTGCTGCTGGCTGACAAGTTCCACACCCCTTACACAATGTGAGAGAAGCATGGCAGAGGAGTACACTCTTCAACACACTTTTCCAAAGCTTTAGACTCCTGTATAGGTTATACAGTGGCAAGTATTTGGCTTCTAATACCATGCTAAACTAAGAAGGTTGGCTCTGCGTCCTGCAGGCAAGTGCGTATCATAAGCCACTGTGATGAGTACAGTGGCTAGAGAAGCTTTGCGAGTGCATGGTGGTCTGTAACCACTGACGCCTCAAGCTTCACTGCAGCACCCACATGCTCACCTGTGCAAATGGCACTGAGAAATCACAGGCAGCCATCAAACCCAAACAAAAAAAAATGCAAAGTTTGGGTATGGACCCTGCACTATGGTCTTTCTCAGCCACAACCATCACTTCCTAGATCCTACAAAATCAGAAAAGGAAAACAAGGTAAACTCTGTGGCCATAAAGGCCATCTAATGAATAAGAGTCAGGAAAGACTTCTTCAGGTTTAAGGCAATTCTCCCTGGGACTGCAATCACAAAAAAAATACACTGCAGAGATTTCCATGAAGCTATGGCCACCATAGTTAACATTATGGTAAAGACTCTGGGTGATAAAACCTTAAATGACAACACTTTTTACTGGAGATGATGCCCAACCAAAGGACTCATGCATGCTAGTAAGTAATATTGTGATGAAAACATTTTGGATCGCATATTTTATGTGCTCTGTGGGAACCAGGCCAGGTCAAATATATTGCTTAAAGGTGAAATAAAGAAAGGAATGACAGAGAGAGACAGAGACAGAGAGAGAGAAAAGTAAATCTGTTGTCCCTTTTCCAAATTCTGGAAAGACTATATGGCTCCTTTCAGTCCCAACAGTTCCATTAAAATTGCTGGTTTGTCAAGGCAGGTCTTTCCAGGGGAAGGATGGTGAATTCCAGGCCATGGCCATTAGTGACCATGTCTAGAACCCACTGGTCCTTACAGCTACCCCCAAAGGCCATGCAAAACCAGACTTAGTACTGCAGTGCAGCCAGCAGTGGGTTCACCCAGTAAGGTGAATTATCGGGAAAGGAAGGGGTAAGAGTCTATGACACTTCTAGGTCTTCTGTGGATGACAAGGAGGCTTCATCTTTTGGGTTTGTCTAGACTTAGAAGACAAACCGGAAGCATAAAGATAGTGTCCTAATTTTTTTTTTTTTTTTTTTTTACAGAGATGGTCTGTTTCCTTCTCCTTGGGTCAGTTGCTGATCGCACTTTAGCACTTCTCACTTAAAATGGTCACCCAAAAGTCTGGTCTTTAAATCATCCTTAAGGGAAGATAACACCAGTGATGCCATCCTTTAAAGGACAACCCTAAGGCCATTGCCCTAGTCAAAGCATTCACATAGACAATGCTGCAGGGAGAGATATGATATCCCTCTTCGGAAGCCAAATACACAGCTTCACATTAACACCCTCTGAGCCCAGACTCAGGGAAGTCATCATGCTTTACCAGGGGAAACTGGAATAAGATGAATAGTTGATGCCCTTATATACCAGTATAAAGGAGAAGTACATTACCACCTGACAAGGTGTCCAAAACTTTGGAAATATGTGGTAGGAAAGTGGCAAAGTGTTGTGGTCTCTAGGACCTACTACAGACTTAGGAGACTACAAAAGGTAATAGTCAGCAGGAGAATGCTTAGTGTTTCTGCATACTAAAGATTGGGGCTTGTAAATGGTGTTTGCCTTTACAAGAGCTAAAAGGCAAAGTCAGAGTGCCTCCAGACACCATGAACAAAATTCTCACAGATTAACTCCACAGACAGGATGACTGGAAACTATCCTTAATGACAGACACCACGTCCTGAAGCAACGTGGAGGAAGGAGTAGGCTTATTATCCCTTCTCTATTTCTGAGATAATCACCTCTGGATTCACCGAAAGCTCATAAGAGCCAGACTGAGACAGAGTCCTGCTCTATCCATAATCCAAAGGCATAAAATGGTGCAGGACACATTACAAACCAGATAATGCAATGAACTTAAGCAGGGTGTCATACTACAGGTAACTGGCATGCAGCCAAATGCAGCAAGAGCAGGAAAACAGGCCTGCACAAGATGCAGCACTAGCTCTCCTAAAAGTGCATTTCTAGAAGTACCACTTTAGATCCTAGAGGAGATTAAAAGACCTGTTTGATATCCAGGCCCAGAGAAAAGTCCTGCTACAGGACGACCCAAGAGACTCTCCTCAACCAGGACCGGGGGAACGTCACAAAAGGGGAATTCCCTAGGCCCACATTCTACCAATGAGACACTGCGTGACTAAAATGGACACTCTCCAAAGGCAGTCTGGCTGATCTCAAACTCCAGTTAACTGACACAGGGCTTGATGGGGCAGACATCCCCAGATTTACCCCCCCCCCCCATCCTTGCAGCATGCATCCCCTTTCCAACACTTTTTAACAAAGCCAGCGGTACAGCCACCACCGTAGGCTTATTCAACCATGCCTTAAAGAGCAACTCTTGAAGGTGAGCTAATACATGACATGATGGCAGGAGGCAGAGTTAGTTTGGAAGATATTGGGATAATATTTTCAGCTTGGATTATGCAAGAGAAGAGAAAGGAAACAGGAGAAGCTGGAGAAAAGGGTGGAAAAGAAAAGCAGAAAAGGAAAGAGTGAGATGTGATGATGTGTAGATTGGCATAGTTAGAAGTTTACAAACCAGTGGCACTTGGGATGAATTTACTGGACCCATCTATTCAACTAATAGAAGCCTCAGTGTTGCTGGAGTTAGTAGGTTAGGCTTATTCTATAAGCAAGGTGGGCTCTCCCTGGCCAAAGAAGAGCTGAGCAGCTGCAAAGACTATGGGCTGGCTTAAGACCACATTAACCTGAAGAACAACTAATTCATTACGTTCTGTGAGAGTCTGCCCCTGTAGAGACACAGACACTTGGACTTGTGCATGGGACCAAGTGGTGGACACTTATGCTAATCCTTGAGCAAGAAGTTCTTGACTACTACCACCCTTTTATTTGCCATGCAAGTCAAAAGCTTCTCCCAACACTGTCTATGAGTAACAGTGCGGAAACAATCACATGTAGCAAATGCTGGTGGTGTACCCCTCTACTGCAACAAAGGCAATGCTGTTGTAGGCCTGGGCTTGATACCAGATGGTAATTCAACAGCTATTCAGGATTTATGTTACTGCACCTTGCTGTCCATTTTCATGAATACATATTTTCTTAATCATCTAATACAGACAAATGCAATACAGTGAATCTGCACCTAAAAAGAATCCAGTATTAAAAGCAAAAGAAAGAGGGTAATGCTTACATAAAACTGTAATATATAACATATGTATTACTTTTGTAATGCACACAATTACCTGGCCATTTGTAGAATTTGTCCTGTACACCATCATTACCCTTTGCAAATATACCTTTACAGAGCATTCTTTCAGCACACTATGTTAATGAAGGCAAACATAAAAGAAACTAAAATACAATACCACAGAATGAATGGTTAACACGCATTCCCTAGTGCCATATTCATGTGCTTATGTTAACAAATCATTTTGTATTAATCTCCCCTTGCAAAAAGTGGTATTAGAGAATGGATGTGTTGGCCTATCATTCCTTATAGAAACTGTATGTGTATATATTGTTTTAGAGCTGTATGCAGAGATAAAGTGTGGTAACACATTTTCCATTTGTTACTGCTGCCTATGCTATCAAAATGTTGTGCAATGGGTGTAATGCAAGGAATAAGAGCAGTAAAACCAACCAATAAAGAAGAACCATGTAGTAATCTGTGCATTATACAACCTATGGAATTTCTATTAGTTTTTGCCCATAATACCCCACTAGGTATCACTGCGCCACCTGCAGATGGACCATTTAATAGTCTGTGCAGCGGGATACTGTCTTCTCATGATGTTTTGCAGTCATCCCGGTCTTAGCAAGACCGCAATGTAACATGCAACTGTAGTACATACTTTGGTGAATATGACAGTGCAGTGCTTATGGATGTAATTATGCTGTACTCATATTGCCAGCCAGCTGTATTCTGGGAAAAATCAGGGAGTCACAATGGCAGGGTACAGACACACTAAAATTACAGGTTTTCAATGTTTTTACTAAAAAATGAATTCAGCCCTAAATAGAACAGTGGGACATACACAGATGTCATGCATTCATTTTAGTTGTTCAAGACATCATCATCTGCATGTCACATCTGTGTAACACATTGCTAAATACGAAATATCTTATTAAACATGGTTTCTATAATTTTGTTATAATATAAAAATGAATGTTCTCTGTATGGTGAAGACTTTGGCATATCGTCCAATATTCAGTTAATGAACAGGTTTCCCATATTCACATATTTGTTCATGGTATTTTTTTTTTTTTTTTTGTACTTGCTTTGAAATATTTGAAATACACAGTTTTCAAATCTTTTCATTGAAAGATGTTTGATCAGTACAATAGATGATATAACTGAACTGCAATTCTTGGTGTTGCTACACCCAGGTCATGCCTGAAAAGTGTCACAGGATCAGCTCATCTACCTAGTTAATAAAAGTCTTAAATAAAAGTAAATACAAACACTGTCAGTTTATACAAGCATATCTGCTTATGGTGCAGGTCATAGATGGAGGGTCCTTTGGGCCAACCCACCTACCAGTTAAAATGAAACAGCTGGCTTTCCTATGGTGAGACTCCACTAACATCCTCTCCCTGGCACACCACGCGCGTGCACACACAAGATTATAACATGACTGATTGAAATTCAAAAGCATCAATATGCAGATGACCGACGCTAGAATTTCTAAAAAATATTCTGAAAAAAACTCACATCAATGAAAAGGCAAAATATCATGGAAGTAAACAAACAGTTTACTTCTGTGATCCAAAAAACAAACACTTCCACTAAATCCAGACCTTATTTGCCTGAGCAGTAGTGTTGTAAAAAGTGTTTTTTCCCCAAACATGAAGTGCAGGGTTAGGGTTAACAAGGATTAGTAAAGTCGTGCAGGGGCAGGGAGTTGAATGTTAACCCTAACCCACAATCCTATACCTTATAATTCAACAAGAAATAAGACCAAAATGTTCAACATCCACAAGTTTAATAAAAAGCAAAGCTTTCGACTAAAACTCTTTTTCAATGCATCTTTGGTTAATCCTATACCTTATCTTAGTAAAAATATTTCCATTACACTATAAAACAGGACATTCAGACACACACCACACATGCAACGCACAAAATGCATCCCCTTCCCTAGCTCACAAATATTCACACACTCTAAAACACACACACACACACACACACACACACACACACACAGTCATTATGTGTATACACACACAAACACTTTGGAGGGAGACTGTATGATGAATAGCTTTCAATTTTGACAGAAATATTAAATATTGGAAATTATCTTTTCTACAAATGAACCTGTTATCCATTTGTTAGTGACCTACAAACCTAACACGCAGTACCTTTCCAGTGTAGTGCGTGACAGTAGACTATGGCCAAGGCATAACACATAAATGGACAGAGTAACATATGGAGTTATGAGGTAGAGGATGTACTATGATAGAAATGTGTAATGGCATTGGAATAAAACATTCCAGTGGAGTGAAGAGTCTCTCCAAGCAATGCAGCTCACCCACACACAGATATACCCTCTATACTCCTCTCATGCCTTTTTCCTGTTGAACATCCCTTATGAGTTGTACACAGTCAATGCCTTACTTAATACAGTCCAAGACCTTAGCCACACTCTCCAAGAACTATTACTTCCTCAGAAATAGTGCTTAAAACTTAAGTACAATACTGCTGGTAATATCACTGCTGCCTCATGCATTAAACTACTTCTAAACTGGGGGATGCAAGGACAATGCATGGTGTAGTGACGATGATCAGAGGGTAAATGTATAGTTTAATGTGAATAAAGCCCTAGCATGCACTCTATTGGTAGTTCATCGGGACACACAGAGGAAAGCTCAGTCCTGCAGGGTGATGATGTCATGCAAGAAATGGATTTGGACAGGGAATTTGTTGACAGAGCTCTGGCCCTAAAAGGACAGTGATGTATGACAGGCACGTAGCAATAAGAACTAAACAGTAAAAAGGTATGGAAAGAAACACCCCACTTAAAACATGCACCTGGAAGCTGAAAACCCGTTGGGAGGGAACCAGTTCCACCTTCTGGCAGTAGGTCAGAGGTGTAAATCCATATATGCCTTCCTATGGCTACAAAGAAAGAAGACGGACATGGCTGATAATGGTCTGTGGAGCAGACCGCCAAACAAGTTTTCAAAGTATTTAAGTTAGCAAACAGATACGCCTAAAATTTCCCGACTCTGAGGTGAGCAACGGAAAGACAACTACTCAGTATGCAAAGGAAGGTGACCCGTTAACAGAGATAATGCTGTGTGTATAAGGAAGTAGGTCCTGAGACCTGTCACAAACCACAGATTTTACTTTAACACGGTTATGACACTCAAAAAGGGAACAAAAATCTGTAAAGCTCTACCAGGCACAGATGTATTATAAAATTATACTAACACCTAATGTGCGAGTCAGTCAGCTTTAATACTGTACTAGCTGCATCGTATCCTATTCCTTCTGTGACTCGACACAAACTGAAAACCCAAGCTGCTTTTATCTAGCTCTGGGCAGATTGCTTAACCAAGCTTATTTATACGTGAAGACATCTCTCTTTGTGAAGCAAAGGGGAAAGTGACAGAATGTCAGTTGTCCATGCAAGCAATAAAACGTCACAGATGAGGATTTCCTGTATAAATGGTGGGGTGATAGTGGGTAAGCAATGACACTGACAAAGATGCACCCTACATCACCTAGCACACAAAACAGGGTTGGGGGAGACTCAATCAACTTACAAATTCATGATGCAGGGAGAAAAGACAAAGGACCAACTCACATCATTCCTCCAGCTGGTAAGGTACGGTTCAGATTTTCATTAATATTACAAGTACTCCACGGCTGGATGACAAGCTAAAATGCATGAGAATGACAGGTTATTCTGTACTGTCGACCTGCCTTCCACAGGAGACCCACATGACAAGGGTCTTCACAACACTCGTGGTAACTTTGCTATAGGATAAATAGATGGATGCATAACATCCCCACTGGAAGAGCCAGCTAGAGAGAGCAGATTTTAATGCAATAAAGCTATCAACACAGTCTGTTTCTCATTTTCATAAAAACTGAACCAGATTGTCAGCAAATTTAGTACTCACCTTCAAATATGCACAAAAACGCGTTTTTCACAGTAATCTGAATTCTAATTTAATGTAAAGGAGTCTTGTTTTCCAAAAAGTGAGCAGCGTCTGAGAAGTTTAGTAAGCTGTAGAACTGAAAGCAAAGCTGCAATATCAGACTTTTCCAGTATTTTATTTTCATGGTAAAAAAATTATTTCACTCAACACAGACATTTTTGACACATATGAGTACAGGAAACTAATGAGTTTCATCTGATCAAATTCTCTAAAATGCCTGAGAAGACTCCACAGTAACCTTTCAGTGGAAAACTGAACAAGCACATATTAACTCCCCTAGACTGCAATGTAACTTATTTTCCGTGCAGACTGCATTCCTAGCAAGACTCAACCAAATAGAAAGCTTGTGAAACATGACAGCAAACTAAAAATTACCATGTTAAAGTGTGCATACTGCAACAAACAGGGTTTCTAATGTAGTAATATGCAATGTTTTGTCATTATAATTTGGTCATTGGTTACTGTAGCATGTAAAGAAAACAGTATCTAAATAAAGCTATGTAACAGCTTTGTGTTCACCAAGAGAATCTCATTTATAAAGTCACTTGGTTATGGCATGGTTAGAATCAGAGAAATGTAAGGCCAATATTAGCTGTCATTTGAGTTCAAATCCTGAATGAGAGTTATCATCCTTTTGCTTCTGTGATTATAACACTACTTAAGCGCAGGGCTTTCTGTGTGTGTGTGTGTGTGTGTGTGTGTGTGTGTGTATACATATATATAATGTATATATATATATATATATATATATATATATATATATATATATATCTATATATACACATACATATGTGTGTGTGTGTGTGTGTGTGTGTGTGTGTATATATATATATATATATATATATATATATATATATATATATATATATATATATGGGTCTACTACCGGAGATCAAAATTGCACTATTTCGAAATCCAGTAGTAGATGCCCACTAAAGCGAAAGTGCACTTTCGCGAACACCACTTGAGCGAATGGTTATGGACCTTAGGGTTAGGGCTAGGGTTAAGGATAGTGGATAGCTATAGAAATGAGGGTCCTAAGTGCAGAAAGGACAGAAAAACCTTGGGAGTCTCAATTAAGACTTCAGAGCATAAGGATTTCTTACTACTCAGCTAGAAGACAAACTGATATTAGCAGATCACTTTTGATGAATGTGTAATACACTGGTTCAACTCAACATATGGCTACAAGCATGACACACAGATAAAAGACTAGTTAAAATGTAGACTACAGCCAGATAATGATATGGTTTTCTAACCTTTAGCTGTAGCAGATTTGTCAACTATACAGGATCATAGGAGGTTACTAGGCTATTGGCCCTCAGGCCCTTATAAGCCTAGCCAAGAGTTTAGCCCATGTTTAGACATGTCAGCACCCAGAGCCCCTGTCCAGCAGGGACAAAGGTGGAATCCCAGAGGTGTGTTTTCTGTTTCCCATGCAGTTATCCAGGTTAATAATAGGAGGTTACTGTGTGTGTGTGTGTGTGTGTGTGTGTGTGTGTGTGTGTGTGTGTGTGTGTGTGTGTGTAATTCAAAACATTATATTACTTCTGTTAACACTACTAAAATGCTTGATAATACTGTGTTATAAAATTCCAGTTATGGTGACAAACTGAAACAGTATTGATTGGAAACAAGGAGAAAACAGACTTTAATATTAGAATAGTACTGATTAAGAATGAGAAGAAAACATGTTTGGATATCAGTTATTATAGAGTCATGAGCTTACTGAACTATGATTGCAAGATTACTATGAAAGATATTATTCAAGTATGTTCAAACACATACATGAGGTTGTACATCCAACACAGTATGGACTTGGTTGCAGGAAGAAAATAAGTCATGGAAGTCTTGCTTCAACATTCCCAGCCTTCCTTGTACTCCAAAACAGGAGTCGTTAACAATTATTGATGCAACTATAACAACTGATCAACTTAACATAAGGCTAATAAAACATGTCTTTAAGTACTATCAGCAGCACACCAATGTATGACTATCATAAGGAAAACATACCAGGAAACTCAGACTCTGGTTACCTAATGGTCAAATTCTTCCCTTTTTCTCCAATACCAGCAGTTAAGAAAGGGATGCCTCCTGTCCCCAAACTTGCTTGTATTAGCTATTAACTGTTCATTTATAAAATATTAAGTGTCTATAACAGGGATAAATAGAGGATCAAATCTCAATGATAGCTTTTGCTGATTATTTATTATTATTATTGTATAAAATTATAACAAATGGTCTGCCTAGATACAGTATACACTTATAGAGCAGAAAACAGACTACAAGATTAAGCCACATAAATCAACCAGAATGACAGAGTATCTGGATGAATTATGCATTACACTGGTCTTTTTTGGACTTAATAGGTTTTCGATGCAGTGATACGTTATCATTGGGGGCTTATGTAAAAACTAAAATGGCTCGAGAGTCCATAGATGAGCAAGAATATGAATACTTTTTGTGGATGCCTATATCTCAGTTGACTTGTGAATGCTTAAGATGGCCAGCATAGAACCATCTTTGCTACTGTTTTGTCTTATTGCAAGATACCAATTTTATCCTTCAACTGAAGAAAGTCATGGAAGCACATGCTATCCATATTCAGATCTAGACAAAGGTTTTCTGATAGCAATCAACCCTTTACCAGAAAAGTTCAAATCAGAAAACTATTCTGCCATCAAAATATTTCTGTTCTACCAGTCTCAAAATTAACACTGAACAGCATAATTTAACAACTCTATTCCAGAATATAGAACATTACTTTATAGCTCCCTTAGACTTTGTGAGACAGTGGAGGGTACATCAATACTGCCAGGAGAAAATAATTTTTTGCTCAATTGCTCCTCCCATCTTCTGCCTCAGATCTTCTTCCACGGAGGTTTTCATATTGTATTCTAATGATTCTCAATTTCAACAATACTTTAAATAAATTAGCGTAAATGCTTGGTTGTTCCTCACTTTTAAGCAACTGTTGAGCCTTTTCAGCAAACATAACCTCCAGAATTACAATTCCTGTATCAGATGGACTTCTCTCATTTAGTAGAGCTGCCCGACATGACTCTACTTCATTTGTTGTTCTGTGATCTTCAAGTTAAGTATCTCCCTTATCCTGAACAGGAAAACCCATGCCCAATACATTCCTAAATGGTCCCATAAACCAGCATCAGACATCTTCCTCTGCTCTCTACTTATATCAGCTCTCATAGCAGGTACTCCAAAAAATTGCAAGTGCATCTTTCAGCCAGTATTAAACATCTCAGATAACACCCATAATGCCTGTACCTCATGCACTCTATGCATTCAAGGGCAGAATGCTTCCAGTGAGAACGACCTTTGCACTTGAGCCCTGATGCCCTTTCTGTGTTCTCAGCTTTTTCTAAGCAGAAATGTTTATTTTCAGAGGTAACATGGGAGTCTTGCCTGTTCAAGTGACTTCTTGAAAGTCACACGGCAGCTCACAATCAAACCATCCCTGATACTACGATGCCACAGTAGGCTAGAATGTTCCCCTGCATCTAAGTAACAGACATGTGACCTAACTCAGCATTAACAAAAGTGATATGTTTTTGCACAGTAATTATTTACATGCATATGTAGTTCACTGTGCTCCCTTCAGTCTGAAGAAGAATGCCTTACAATGTATGTACATTTTAATAAAATAAGTGTAGTTTACTTTTATGATTGCAACCTTACTGAATTCATTTTTCAGATGAAGTAATTTATTACTGGTTTATGTATCAGTATCACCAGCATTTGTTTTATTAATATTTCACTGCATTTACATTTATTATTCCTTTCATAAAAATGTAATTTATACCCATACAACTCAGGGAGAATAATTTAAAGTGCAAACACGGCTCACCTGATGTACTGTTTAATCAATGAAAACTAGCATTCTGGAGTTATGGGGGACAATTAAGAGGCAGTCTGAAGGTGAGTGGCAGTGTGCTTGGTCTTGGCACACTGAACTCTATGCAAGGTAAATGACAAATTTAAAAATAATGCCTACAATATCAACTGAAAAAGGAGCGCAAATAAACTCCTTGCTATGCTCTCTAGGGAGACTGGTTTTCGTCTAATGAAGGAAAAGAACTCTGCACTTGACTGTGCCATGTACAGCTTCAGGCACTTTTATCAAGCTGTATGCAGCTCCTCCATAATGCATACATTCAGTCTAACAAATGCTGCATTTTTTTAGTTTCATAGAATAAATTCAACTTTTCTTAAAGTTACAGCCATCATGCTGCACATTAAAATGCATGATGCAGTAAAAACTAGCCAAACACAACTCAGAAACATATTAACAAAAACTGCAGTGGTGGTGCTGCGGTAGCGTTGTCGCCTCACAGTAAGACGTTGTCCCATTCGATTCTCAACAACAAAGCAAATCCTGGCCATGCCAGGACACTCATCAGATGAACTTCAACAAGCAAAGATGAAGCAGTACTTGCTAGGAATAACTAGGATACATATTGATCAAGAATTTCACTTTGCCTAACCTACTCTGCAAACTTGCTCAGTTACACTGACCCTATGTGTTGTTTCTTTGACCCATCCTCTTCCAAAGATGTTTACAGTCACTATTCTCGGGTCCCGAGTTTTCCTCTCTATTTTTACACATGTATCAAGCACATTTTAAATCACTGCAACATCTGATGCAAAGCTCTGACATTGTCCAATTTACATTTATTCTTCTGAATATATATACTGCACTGCCTCATTTACCTTAGTTCTGAAGGCCACTCACCTTTTGTTTCTTACTTGTGTTTAACAAATGCAATGAAACAAGAACACAACCTACACATACATCAGAGTGGTTCCAGTCAAAATGGACTGGGGTAAGGGGTCTCACAGCTAACACCAAGTGATATTTGGAACCGAACAGGCTACACTGCCTGCAAGAAAAGACACCTAGTAACTGCTAGCCATACCTCTCAAGCTATTAGCACATAAAATATAGATAAAGCCAAAAATAATGGGAGGAACAAAAGCCCAAAATCAAGGACAGATTTTTAAATAGTGGACATATACTTATAACATTGCTAGAATATGTTTTGCATTAACATGCATTTTCTGAAGGGTATGAAGTCTGAAACTCAACTGCTGGTCATTATTTTGTTTCTTTAATCCTCAAAGATTTGCCAGAAAACTACACATTTTATTAGGAATGAATAAAAATATGAAGCAAAATTGTAGACAGTTGAGAGGTCTGCTGCTAGGTAGTTTAAAGAGCTGGAAAGCACAAATGATTGTCCTTTTTACATCTACCAACCATTCCCCTCTTAGAACCTTTGCTCAAGCTGCTAACAGTGCTTCTGCAAAATAAGTTACTTGAGATAGCGATATTCTAACTCAGTAAAGATGGTCACTCTTACATACTGAAGACAGAAATATTCAGTTGGTCAAATGTATTTTTTGAAGGCAGGCTTTTCGATATACATGAATAAGCTATGCACTAACAACATTTTAAAAGCAAAAGAAAGAGGACCAGTGTAAATTATTCTTCTGCAATGCTAATGTTATTCTACTGAAACCTGGCAAACTTTCATCACTCTGAAGTATCTGGAGATGCAACAACCTTCTGCACTAATGAATCGCATGAAGCATAAACAGCACAGGGTCTTTTCAGATGCTATAAAGAACAAACATCTCAGTTCTATGTAGTCTTGCCTCCACAGGAAATACCCTTTACCAGTTCTCCCCCAACAATCACTGAAGAACAAGTCCTCACTTAACTCTCCAGAGATAAAATCACTGCATCAATGAGTCCTGATAATATCCCAGGATGCCTCTTAAATCGCATGAAAGATGACCTGTTTGACCCACTGCAATCTCTTTTCAAACACAGCCTCCAGATAGGCTTCAGCCCCAGGGAATGGAGGACCAATATGGTCATCCCTCTACAAAAGGTGGACCATCAACAGATCCAGAGAAAGTACAGTTGTGTACACTTGCTGTAAATGTAGATGTTCAAGTGCATTCACTGTTGCAGTCCTGACTTGTGGGATTTCCTGCTGTGAAAGCCCTTGGCTGGCCAGACTACCAGAGAAAAAAATTCCCTCCTCTATTGGCTCGCAGGCATCCTGACCAATGTTAGTATGCTTGGGTATATAGGGAGCCAGCAGATGTCATATCAGTTTTTTCTTGCTCCCTTGAAGGTAGGAGCACCAAGATGGGTCCTATAGCAAAAGATCCAGGACAGAGAACTTAAGCTGCAGACGCAGGTCTTTGAAATGTGGGAGGAAACCAAGCACCCAGAGGAACCCCACACAAACGGAGGACATGCAGACTCTGCACAGAAGGCACTCCAGCCAAGAACTGAACCGGAGAACCTCTTGCTGTGAGGCAATAATGCTACCGCTGCACCACTGCATCGTCCAATGTGAGATCCATTTGGAAATAGCCTATTTAGAACCTAGTTTCCCTTCAGAACCAGTGGCAAAGGCCAGAAAGAGTTGGTCTGATTTTCTCAAGGTTTTAGTTCTGTCAAGATAGTAATGGAGATGTCTATGTACATCCAAGCAATGCAGGATTTTTCCCCCTTGGTTCTGAGGACTGAGAAAGAAGGTGGGTAGATGTATGACTTGATTAAAGTATGTAAGTGACCACCTTGGGCAGAAAGGAAGGATTAGTCTTGAGGGAAATTGTCTGGATGGAAGATGAGGAAAGGTTCCAATGCCAGGAGAGTCTGCAGCTCAGAGACTCTCCTAGCAGAGGTGAAAGCTAGCAAAATAGCAGTTTTCCAAGTTAGAAACTAAGTTGCAGTTCAAAAGGAGGCTGAGCCAGTTTTTCTAGAACATAGAAGGGTGAGTTGCCTCCTGGGGATCTGATGTGGATCACCCCCCCTAAGGAATTGCCTTAGCAGGGTGTGTGAAAAGATAGTAATACATGGGATGCGGGATGAAATGGCAGAGGCATGAATTGTGATGGAAGAATAGGACAGGCCCTTGTCAACCAGACTAGCCAGACAACCTAAGATGATGGAGATTTTGGCTAAAGCAGGATTGTGGCCTTGTTGCAGACACAGACCATATTTTCCATTTAGCTGAGTTAAGATTTCCTAGTACTAGGTCTTCTGGACTCTAAGGATGTCTTGACCCTGTTTGCTTACAGCAGGCTCAGTCCTGGATGCTGTGGGATTACCCAAGCTGAGAATTTGAGTGTCTGCAGGCTGGAGTGCACAATCCTCCCCTTGTCCTGAGTCAGAATGTCCACACTCTGTGGTAAGTGCCATGGATACTCGTTGGTTAGGTTAAGTAGTACAGGTCACTCAGTATTGTGCCTGGTCCCTCTTTCTTTATTTTTACAAGCACCTGAGGAAGTAGAGGTATGGGTGGGAATGCATAGATGAAGAGGGGAGTCCAAAGGAAGGAGAAGACATCTGCATTTTAGGGTGAGAGTAGTTTGCTCCTGGAGCAGAATCTTTTCAGTTGAGTATTTTCCTTGGTGGTGAAGAGATCTACCTGGGAGACTCCCCATTTCCTGACTAGACTGAGAAATATTTCCTGATGCAGTTTCCATTTGTGGGGACCCATCAGGTTTCTGCTGCAATGATCTGCTAGTGTATTTTGAGCACCTGGAAGGTATTGTGCCAAGAGATGCAAACCCCAGAGAGTGAGTGGTCTCCCAAATCCGTATTGCTGGCAACATAGAGGGTAGGATGGATGAGTCATTGTTGGTCTCTGCCAGGGGCCACTGGCCTAGAACTCCTTTGCCTGGTGGTGTCTGAGGTCCATTGCCTGGGTCTTTGTAATTGCTGTTGCCTTTATGTCCTTTACGCCCAGGGTTTCCTCTCTCTGCTTTTGGACTGTGAAGAGAAAGGACCAATGTTTAGGGGGTACTTCCTACTAAACCAAAGTGACTGAACAGTATGCATATATATAATTTTGTCTTCCATCTTCTTAGGTACGGCCTCAGTTTTAGGCCCAGAGAGAACATCCTCGTCCAGAGGGGCATCTAAAAGTTCTGACTTGACATGCTCGAGAAGAAATTGTTCCCTTAGCCATGCATGGTTTCTAATAACAGAGCCACTGGCTGCAGGCTGGCTGGAAGCCTCCATAGCATCATAGCGACAGTGTGAGGAATGCCTAGCTACTTGAAAGCTAGAGTGACAAAGGCCTAATAATTTCTTGGAAAGGCTCTTGTTCTCAAGGCTAGTAATTTTTTACTTCAGCTGATGCAAAATGCTCTGCTGGTATTTAACCATGTTGATCTGGCAGATAAGGGCCCTCATAGCCATGGTGGCAGAAGTGTAAACGTTTTTGCCAAATCTATCAAGAGCTCTGCTCTCTTTACCAGTTATTAAAGGTTTTTCAGAGAACTGGCTCTTGCTCATT
This sequence comes from Protopterus annectens, assembly GCF_019279795.1. Classification (NCBI taxonomy): domain Eukaryota; kingdom Metazoa; phylum Chordata; order Ceratodontiformes; family Protopteridae; genus Protopterus; species Protopterus annectens. The sequence continues at coordinate 670,990,972 of NC_056750.1, read as the reverse complement.
TGGGTCTTGGGGTGACAACCTCTGGATCAGCAGGATTCTTAAAAATATGTTTATCAGAGTCCAGCACCCTCCAAAACACATGCCTCTGTTTTTGAGTGTCTGGAGAAAGAGAATCAGGATTCAAAGAGGAATCCAAAGAAACATCCTCTATGACCTCTAAAACAGGAGAAATGGCAAGAGGCTTGCGCTCTGGCAGGTCAAGGAATTCCCTAATCCTCTTTTTGGACTGTGGGTAATCCTGTGCTTCCCCACTGGAAATGTTCCCTCATGGCATGAAGAATTTCTCCAAAAGTAATGACCTCAGGGGGAGAAACAGAAGCCAGGTTTTCTTCAGAATCTGAATCCTCAAATGAGGTCAGGGAGGGTCCTTCATCAAAAACAGACTCTTCCTGGTCAGGATCCTCATCAGATACAAAAGGGTCAGAAAATAACTTCAGGGGTAGGATCCCTTTTTTCCCCCGTGGAGAAGACTCAGTGTGTGTGTGTGGGGGGGGGGGGAGGAGTTGTTTTAATCTGACCAGGAAGATAAAGTCATCAGCTAACCTGACCAAATCCTTTTGATGTCTCTGTGAGTGGGAGCCAGTAGGCCTAAGTGTAGGTCCTGAGAAAGTTCCCTTCTTTGGGGTAGCTTTGGCCTTGGACCGAGGAACATTTGCAACTCTGACAACAGTCTCTCTGGAAGAATGAGTAATCAGTGTAGGCTGTTGCTGTAAAGAACGGTCACTGGTTAAAGCACACTCACTGGAAGCTAAGGCCTGTTGAGTGGCCTGGACCTGGCTGACTAACCAAATGCTAAGGCCTAGGATGGGGGACTCCACCTACAAGAAGTGGCCAGTTTCTAGTGATGTCCCACGCGGACTGGTACAGGGAGCTCTCCTGTTTGAAATATGCTTCTCTGAAGTCAAGGCAAATGTAGAGGGTCTTTGGCTGACCAAATATGCTGATGACTGCAAGCTGGACGCAATCACAGAATCTATAAAGATGTAGATATCCTCCAGGTGGGCCTGACACAGAAAAATAACTGATGTCAAAATTATGGCCTAAAATTCAATGCAAAAAATGCATAATTATACTCTTTGGGAAGACAATCACACTTGCAAACTACAACACTGACAATATTTCCTAAAGAGTACACTCAGTGGTAAGGAACTTGGGAACTCAGGTTGATAGAAACCTGAACATTGACCACCATGTGTCCACGGTAGTCAGAAAATCCTTCTACATGGTGAAACTTAGAAAGCAGGGCATGACACCCAGATATAAGGAGATCACAGTCCCACTACACTCAGCCCTCATTACACCAATAATTGAATATACCGCACACTTCGGCATACATCTGACCAGGCATTTGCAATAGCTGGAGTGGCCACAGAGGTTCCTCACTAAAAGAATACATAGTATACATAATATGTCTTATGCAGACCACCACAAATCGCCGTCCCTGTACTCAGTCTCCTACAGACTACTGAGGGGTGCTCTATGCCCAGTGTACAAGGCATTCTCCAATCCAGCCCTGATTGATTGACTACATAGTCACAAAATAAACAAAAGTTAAAGTACCTGATCTAAGGATATAAACCTCATTTGTGACACACAAAACATGTTGGACTGACAGATATGCGTCTCAGAGACTACCAGTTCTCTGGGACAGACTCCCCATTCATGGGAAAAGTACAGTTTTGTACCTACCATAAATGTAGATGTTCGAGTGTATACACTGCTGCAGTCATTACACTTGGGTTATCCTGCCATCAGGTGGTTCCCCAGTCGGCCTGAGTTCCAAAGTCTTGGTCCAGTATCGGTTGCTGTCGCCTCCTCCCTGACGTCAGTGCGACAGGGGTATATAAGATGCAGCCGACGCCATTTTCTTCAGTTTTTCTTGCCCCAGATGTCAGGTGCCCCAAATAGGTAGGCAATTCAAATTGCTAATAAAACATACATAAGAAAAGCAAACAACAACTTTCAGTTACCAGCAAATACTCCCCATAGGTAGAAAAGGGTAGAAGACCTAGGTACGTACCAGCAAGTAAGAGGGGAAGGAGGGAGGGTAACCTGGACTGCAGCAGTGTATACACTCGAACATCTACATTTATGGTATACAAAACTGTACTATGTTCTTCGTGTTACACTGCTGCAGTCATTATACTTTGGTAGAATCCCAAAGCTGAGGTAGGGTGGCTGGTTCTATAAGGCATTAGGGGTGGCTATAAGGCCCTGCAGAACTGCAGAGGCGAAGCCAGCTCTGGATTTAGAGTATAGAGGCAGATGGTAATGCTTGGTGAAGGTATGCACATAACTCCATGTTGCTGCTTCCAAAATATCCTTGGTAGATATTCCTCTGAGGTAGGCAGTTGAAGTGGCTGTTGCCCTGGTGGAGTGAGATCTAATGCTGTTAGGCACAGGTTTTCCATGGTGTGTATAGCAGAAACGTATACAATGTCCTATCCATTTGGAAATAGTCTGTTTTGAAATGGCTTTTCCCTGTGCTCCTGCAGCATATGCTACCAATAATTGCTCAGATTTTCTGAAAGCTTTGGTTTTGTCCAAGTAGAAGCGTAACTGCCTGTGAATGTCCAATGAATGCAGTAGTCTCTCCCCTTTATTCTGTGGTTTTGGATAAAAAGTTGGCAAGTGAATAGTTTGGTTTAGAGACACACTTGAAACCACCTTAGGCATAAACGTAGGGTTAGTTCTTAAGGACACCCTGTCCTGGTGGAAAAAGAGGAAATGTTCCACTGCCATTAGTGCCTGTAATTCTGAAACTCTTTGTGCTGATGTTATTGCCAGGAGCAGAGCAGTTTTCCAAGAGATAGATTTTAATTCTGCTGTGCTAGCTGGCTCAAAAGGAGGTAAAGTTAATTTTTCCAAAACAAAGTTGAGGTCCCAAGTTGGAGTAAGTGCTCTACGGGGCGGTCTTATGTTTTTAGCTGCTCTGAGGTATTGTTTTAACAAAGGATTAGAGAAAATTGGTGGATCCGTGTTGTAATGAGCAGAGATGGCAGAGGTGTGGATCTTGATGGATGAAAAGGTGAGGCCTTTGTCCAGCATCTCAGTCAAATATTGTAGTATCTGAGGAATGTTTGGCACAAGAGGGTCAAGGCTGTGAGCTTGGTTCCAGGCACAGAATCTTTTCCATTTATCCGAATAAGCTTTCCTGGTACTAGGCCTTCTGGCCTCCAGAATGACGTCCATAACAGCTTTGGAGAGGGGCATTGCTTGCTTGGCTAAGGAATCTTCCATGCAGCTAGGTTTAAGGTCTTTGGCTGTCTGTGGAGTATCTGACTGTTGTGCTGAGACAGCAGATGTGGTATTTGAGGCAAAATCCAGGGTGGTCCTTGCGCTAAGTTTTTTAAGATTGGGTACCAGTGCTGGCGTGGCCAGTCTGGTGCAATCAGGGTCATCTTTGGCTCTTCTTACCTGGCTTCTACCTTTGGAAGAAGAGGCAGTGGTGGGAAAGCGTATACTTGTAGGTTTTTCCAGCTGAATGAGAGGGCATCCACTTTCCATGCTTGTGGATGGTAACTCCTTGTGCAGAATTTCTGTAGCTGGCAGTTCATTGGGGATGCAAACAGATCTATGTCGGGGCTCCACCATTTCTGTGTTATCATTCTGAATATTTGTGGATTCAATTCCCATTTGTGGGGATCCATGATATTTCTGCTTAAGTCGTCTGCCAGTGTGTTTTTCTCTCCTGGCAGGAATTGTGCTTGTAAATGAACTTGATAGTTTATAGCTGTGTTCCACAAGGTCATGGCTTGTCTGCAGAGGGGGTAGGAGTGTGTGCCCCATTGCTTCTTTATGTACCACATAACTGTGGTGTTGTCTGTCTTTAGTAGTAGTTGTCCTGGATGCAGCAGGTCCTTGAAAGCTATAAGGGCATTTTGTACAGCTAGCATCTCTTTTTGATTGATGTGAAGATGCCTTTGTTCTGCGGGCCACTTGCCCTGAAAACGTTTTACTGCCATGTGTGCTCCCCAGGTGTAATCCGATGCATCTGTTGTCAGTGTTTGCCTGGATGTGGGTTGAGTAAAAGGCTGTCCCTTGTTGAGTTGACAAGCTTGAGTCCACCATCGAAACTCCTGTTGAAGGCAAGGAATTAGTGGTATAACTGTTTCCAAACTTTGACAGTGTTGAGACCATACACTCTTTAGGTACCATTGTAGTTTCCTCTTATGCAGTCTGGCATATGGAATTAGTAGTATGCAAGATGCCATCTAACCCAAGGCCTGCAGAATTTTTCTTGCAGGGAGTTGGGTCTTTGTTGCCATCAACTGAAAGTATTGAGTCAGTTGTCCTTGCTTGCCTGGTGTGAGATAAGCCATCTGGGCCATTGTGTTCAAGCTGGCACCCAGGAATATTACCTCTTGTGAGGGCATTAGTTGATTTATTTTCGTTTACTGTGTACCCCAGGCAATTTAATAACTTTTTTACAAATGCCAGATGCTTTAGAAGAATGTCCTTGCTCTCTGCTTGAATCAGGCAGTCATCCAGGTACGGGTAAATATGAATTCCTTTCTGTCTGCAAAATGCAATTACTGGTGCCAGGCACTTTGTGAAGACCCTGGGCGCAGTAGATAAGCCAAAGGGCAGTGCAGAGAATTGATAGTGCATTGGACCAGCTATGAATCTGAGGTATCTTCTGCAGTTTTGTCTGATAGGGACATGCAGGTATGCCTCCTTGAGGTCCAAGGTCACAAGCCAAGCTTGCTTGCCCAGCATGGGAAGAAGCTGCTGTAATGTCAACATTTTGAATTTCGGAACATCCAGGTAAGTGTTTAGAGAAGAAAGATCCAGAATGGGCCTTCAGGCTTTGTCTTTTCTAGGAACCAGAAAGAGTCGAGTGAAATCCTTGTCCTTGTTCCTGTGGTGGTACCTTTTGAATAGCTCCCATGATCATGAGTGCTGTAATTTGTTTTTGAGCCTCTGCCCAATGATTTGGTGGCAGATTTGGCATTCCTTTTAACCTTGGCAGAGTGTGAAAGTGGAACCTGTAACCTTGAGATACAATATTGAGAACCCATTTGTCTTTGGTGATCATATGCCAATTATGATAGAAAAGTGCCAGTTTTCCTCCCAAGGGGGCTGCCAAGAGAGAGTTGTTTGGCAGCTGTAGTGGGAAGTCATTCGGGCTGTTTTTTATAAGGTCGGTGCCTGTCTTCCCCTTCTTTATGGCCTGATGTACCCCATTGTCGAGGCCTGTAAGGACCTTGTGGCTGACCTCTACCTCTTGGACGTCTGTATCTGCCCCTTTGAGGTCTGTCCGTAACTGGAAAGGACCAATTCTTTGTTGGCCAGTTTCTACTAAATCGAGGAGGCTGAACCTGTAAGAAATCCTTCACTGTTTGCATATATTTTGCCTTATCCTCCATTTTCTTTAATACCTCTTCTGCCTTAACTCCAAATAAGACATCCTGCTGCAAAGGTGCATCCAGTAATTTAGCTTTAACATGATCTGGTAACGTATGTTCTTTTAACCATGCATGTCTTCTAATGACAGAGCCTGTAACTGCTGCTCTACAGGAGGCCTCTAAAGAATCAAAACCACATTGCAAAGTATGTTTTCCCACTTGTTCAGCAGCATGCAATAAATCCTGCATTTCTTTAAAATTAGGAGGATCTGTATCTGGAAGCATTTTTTGTTTCAACTGAGACATCAAAAATTGCTGATATTTTAGCATGTGAAACTGGAAATTTAAGGCTCTCATTGCTAAAGTTGCAGACGTATACACTTTCTTTCCCCATCTGTCTATGCTCTGAAATCTCTGTCAGAGGGAACTGGATTCTTTGCTGATGAGGCCTTAACCCCTTTGGGTCCCTGAGAAATAGTTTCAGGGTCAGCAACAGGGCTTTTATACAGAAATTTGTGTGAGTCAGGGACTCTGTAATATCTGTCAGGTTTAACTGGAGCTGGAGGTAAGGAATCAAGATTTAAGCTGGATTCAGTATACACATCACCCACAATATCGAACACTGGCGGAATAGCAAGGGGTCTGTATTGAGGTAATAATAGTTAGTCTCTGAGCCTTTTCTTGGATTCTGAGTAATCCTGGCCTTCCCAATGGAAATGCTCCCTCATGGTATGTAAGGTTTCCCCAAAGGAGTAATCCTCAGGCGGAGAGGCTGATGGAATTGATTCCTCAGCATCAGAATCCTCATAAGGGGGTAAAGAATATCCTAGGTCTGAGGATGAATCTGAGGAAATGAACACCTGGTCAGATGAGTCATAGTCTGCATCCTGTCTAGGCCTTTTATCAAGTGGGGGATGGGACCCCCTGATCAGAGTGATTAGGTCTTTGGCCATTTTGAGCATTTGTTTCTTAGGCATGGAGGTCTGTCCTGGAGAATGCTGTATTTGTTTCTTTGTTTTTAAAGGAGGCTTAGACTTAGAAGAGGGTTTAATGCTTAGCCGAGTAGGTCTGAAGATGCCCTCTGAAGCTGCGGGTTGCTCAGCTACTCTGGATCCCTCATCAGGGTCGATTTCAGTAGGCTGAAAAACTTGTGCATCCGAAGGCCCAGCCATCTCCACGTGGGAGTCAGAGGCGGCCTGTGATTCTGCAGAAGCAGTCGTCAGTGGCTGCGAAGGCGCCTTGCTGAAAACCGGAGAACCGGCGACTGGCCTAGAACAGGCTTCGTCGTCAGTTTTGGGCCTCGGATGCCTATCCTTGTCTTTGCGCTTTTTATGAATTCCGGTCGTCAGAAGTTCCGACGGCATGGTGTAATTAAATTTTCTGCCAAAGTAATGTCGGGCAAAATCAAACCGACGTTTAATAGTGCGCTTGTTAAACCTAGCACAAAACCGACAACCAGTGATATCGTAGTCTGGGCCTAGGCATGGGATACAATAAGAATGGAAATCCTTATGAGGTATTTGCTTCCCACAAGAAATACAGTTATTAACTTTTACTGACATCGGTCTGAGCACCTCTGCTCAGAGGTGATCTCTGCCTGACGTACAAGGCCATGTCCAATCAGGATCTGATGGACATGCTCCACCTCAAAAAATCCAAATCCATCAGGACCACGAGAGCTAAAGACTTAAACCTCGGCAGAAGTATGAATAGGATATGCTGGTGGGATAGATTCATAACCCAGAGGCTTCCCATGCTTTGGAACAAGATCCCAGTTCGTATTAGGCAGAGCCCCTCACTGACTCTCTTCAAGAGAAATCTTGATGAGTGGATGGGAGATTGTAAGTTTACCCCAGGGGTCACATCTATGTCACTGCTAGACAGAGGCACAGTAAACTAATTCTATTATATAAGGGGACCTTCATTGTGTCACTACTAGACAGAGGCACAGTATTCTAAATTTATTCTGTACATTTTTTGTACCATTTCATGGGGTGGCAAAAGCCACATCACTATGGCTAGGCTTACAAATGCCCCAGGGTAGATAGCCTAGTACTATACTATGAAACTATTAAAAGTTTCCCCAACGGGGTACTTAGCTTTGTAAAAGACTTTGGTTCTGGATTCGGAATGAAAATCTCAGGAGTTGGCCGACTAGCACTTGCAAACTGCTTTTGCTTCGGGCACCACGCGGCAAGAAAGACTGAAGAAAATGGCGTCGGCTGGATCTTATATAACCCGTCGCACTGACGTCAGGGAGGAGGTGACAGCAACCAACGCCGGACCAAGATTTTGGAACTCAGGCTGACTGGGGAACCGCCTGACGGCAGGATAACCCAAGTGGAATGACTGCAGCAGTGTAACACGATGAACATCAGAGCTCTTCCATAAGGTTATGAAAACCCAGTTTGGATCAATGATGGAAAATCACAAAAGGAACCTTGATTTGACACCTGTGTCACTTATGGATGGGGGCAATTTGTAGGTGCCCTAAGGCACATGCATATGCCAAAGCCATTCTAGCCCATGGGTATTGATAATTGGGAAAATTGGTGCATGAATGGCTAGGTTTAAAAAACTGTAAGGCTGTTGGCCTAAGTAATCACATATGATCCTATGATCCTACAAGAAGTGAAGGATGAGCAGAAAGAGGATGGTTTAGAGTACTGAAGAGCCTTCGGTCATCTATTGAGGCTGCTTTGGCCAAATAAAGCATTTCATTTCCAGAGGAGTTTCTCTTTTGTACTGCTAAGGCTAGAGAGGAACTGAAACTACAGAAGGTCATACTCTATTCGGATAATGCAAGGAGCATCACCTTGTGGGATGATACTTTGCAGTTAGAACCACCGATTTCACATCATACCCTTCAATATCATGTAGGTTTCTCAGTTTTGCAAGTACGAAAATAAACATGAAAATATGAATAAGTGGAAAACAATGACTAATTTCTCTACTGTAGGACATCCTAAATTAACAATGTTAGTGTCATTTTGTTAATTATTTATTGCCTTTTCAATGATACCTGTTAATAGCTGAAAAGTTACTTAAAGAAGCCAACCCCAAAAAAAGGTCGGGACACTGTAAGGCAGTAAGGCAGTAAAATGAAAGTATACAGAAAAGAGTAGACTTGAATGGGTTAAAACACCCCAGCATATGCTATTACACAGATCTACCACAATCTGCTAGTCAGGCTTTAACCAAGAACTCACTAACTTCTGTGCTCAAGAAAACAGGATCCTCTAGTAAGTGACTTTACTTTTTGATGAACTGCATCTATTTCTTACAGCCCTCTGTTATAAATTGTGAAACCTTTAACAGTGAATTGCACAGTTATGAGAAATAAGAAATGAATCAAATGGAAGTGAAGTGAATGTCAAAACTCACAATTTTTTTTTTTTGCAGGGCTGCTCCATGCACAATCTGCTACTTAAATATACTAACTCTGAGAAAACTATCTTGGAGTAAGGGAATACTCTTGTATATTTTTAGTCCAAATTTACAGTAGTACATCAGTCTTTTTTGCACTTCTAGTTTTGCTGTTCTAATGCTTGCATTTGCATTCATTAGAATTTTTAATGGATCCGCTTTCCTACCACTTTACTATCCTCTGTAGCTGCAGAAGATACTGAAGGAAGATCAGCAAAGCCTCGGTTTAAGGACAAAGCCAGATCCATTACTTTCTTCAATGCTGTTGTATTACCTCTAGCCACAGAAAGGTCTCCTATTGGTGCAAACAGAGGAACAATCATCTGGGCAAGAAGCCTGTGTAATCTGCAGCAGAATTCTGCATGTGACTCTGTAAACAATGCACATCTGCAAATATTTAATGCATCTCACAGCAAAGCTCTGCTGATGGCGCAACATCATACTGCCTAGTTCTGGTAGGCTTCAACTGAGTCATTACAGTCAATCTTTGTTATCTCTAGTAGGAACAACAAATAAACTATATCTACATTACATATCAGCAATGTAGCATGTATTACATTACACTGATTATATAACTTGATTTATTTACACTGATTACATAACTTAATTTATTTGAACATCTGTTAACTGCGTAGGCGGACTGGCCAAAATAAACCTTTTCAGCCATGACCTGGGCCAAGGACATAGAAGACAAAACATAAAACAATGTTACGTATTTGCAATATTTATATCTTAAGGGCTCATTAGAATGTTACAGTGATGTATCCTGTCATCGGAAAGGCTGATGATGCAACATATTTTGTTTACAGGATTTTTTGCATTGTAATAGTGTGTCTGGTATGACCTAACATTACTGGTGATGATGTTTGCTTGAATTTTGCAATAGGTGTTTAGCTATTAACTATTTGGTTTCAGGGAAGAGAAGCCAGGGATTATACGATGGTTTAACTTGCATTTAGAAAAAAACAACACCTTAATCCCCCAGAAGCAGCAAATGAAGCAAAATATATCAAAATAGGAAACAGTTTCATTTTGCAATCTGACAACTGGAACCCTACCTCTATATTCAGACCAAAACTGCCTAAGTATTACAAAAAAATGCTTCCATAAGGTAAGGTGCAGGTCTTGGGTTAGGGTTACCATACATAAGTAAAGTGGGCAGGGGGTTTCCATCAACTATAATGTATCCTGAACCTTAGCTCTTGCTACATTGGAAAAAACAAGTTTGACAGTTAAACTATCACTGTGCAATCAATAAAACTCAAAACCAGCATAAAGTGATAAACGAAAAACTCCCAAAACCAAAATTACAAGAATGGCCACCTCCGAGACACTCGTGTCTCAGAAGTGGCCATTCTTGTAATCACCATGCAATTACAATCAATTAGAAACAAAGTATACTAAAGGTAGTTTACAGGTTGTCTACCATTCAAAAAAAAAAACATAACACTATGACAAGCAGTTTTACGAGCACCTACAAGTGATTACTGTCATTTAATGACAACTTGCAAACTATCACGCTGCTTTGTTTTTATATTTTTAGCTCAAGTGCTCCCCTAAAAGGAGGTACTCTATTTCCACCACCCTTTCTATCCTATTGTTTCAGGTAAAAGAAATGTAGCAGATAATCAGCTTTTCCACCTTCTGTCCACAAAAATATGAACCGTCTACCACTCATTAAATTGTCAACCGGAACTACTTCAGTCCCCTCTTCAGCACTTTTCCCACAGCATTCACTGCAATTTACACAGGACTGATTTCCTTTCATTCGCCAGACTCCCCACCTTTCACTTATGACATACCAGGAAACTGTATCCGAATCAACAGCCACTTAATGTTAACTCTTTCAGAACTCTAGGGAAAGACATCAGTCATGGCCAAGCACCTCATTAACTAAACCTGACCAATACTCTAAGTTTTGAATACTGGCTAAACCATTGTCCTCCCACTGTCCTCCAATGTACTGTCCTGTTTTAGACAATGCCAACCTGATAAGACTTTCCAACATAGCAAAACTAACCCAAGAAAATCCGAAGGTGTTACTGGTCAATGCCAAGAGTCTAAACAAAAAAAAACTCCACTGCTTACCCTGGAGGAAGCAGACATTTGTGCAGTTAAACAGACTTGGCTTAAAGCTGTGGAGAACACCCTGACAGTGCAAGGCTAAACATTTACACCAGCTACTGCACAGGCAGGGACTAAAGGTGGAGGTGTCTCAAATTACAACAAAAAATAAACAAACCTCAAGGCTTTGTCAATCAGTATGGCACTCTTGAGCTTCTCAGCATCCACATTTCCATAGGCAAAGTCCCATACCAAATTCTTGCCAGTTATGGGTCCCCCTCTATTACCCAGGAAACCCTTAACACATACTTACACTTACTTCAACCTAATACAATACTCATGGGTGACTAACAAACTCACTAGAAATTGGAAATCATCTATGACCCCAAACTTGTAGGCTCATAGATTTCTGGACTTTGTAAACACAGAGACCCTGGACCAGATAGCCCATATACCCACCAGGGGCAAAATATACTTGATCGAGTCTTCACTAACATGGGAGAATGCTGCAATCCCTCTACCATAATGTCCTCTCTGGTACAGTTGAGCCATTAAACCATCTCCTTTGACTTCAAAATAAAACCTGTGACCTCTAGCTTACCAGATAACTTTTAGGAACTATTCCAAGGCAGACCTCCTACTATTAAGTAATAACCAAGACAAATTTCAAGCCGCTCACACGGAAAATACTGCTACCTATGCAGAACAGTTCATTGAAGCCCTGTACAATTGTGTTAATAACTGCATAAAGACAGCTAATATAAACCAAGAATAAGCACAGAACAAGTTTAAAAAAGAAGCCACCTGGGTGGAATTCCACCAGCAATAGGTTCTATAACAAAAAGAAGAAAATCATGGCAAAAATTAGGAAGTGCAACACAAAGCAATATAAAAACTCCCTCATAAATATGTAACTCAGAAGACTAATCAAGTATACCAAAGCCAAACTTGAAGTAAAAACAGCCTCAAAGGCATGTCTGCAAACTCAGACAATGTGCAGAACTAACTATAAATGGAACCACCTACACTGAGCCAGAAGGTATAGCAGATCTACTGGCAGACAAATTCAGCTCCAATATTACCTCACACCACCACCACTACCCCCGGGCACCCCCTCTGAAATACTACTGAACATAATTTCACCAGCTATCACTAGGGAACAGGTCCTGAATGCACTCTCCAAGTCAAGAACAGCCCATTGATGGGCCCTGACAATATCCTAAAATGGTGCCTAAACAGTATGAAACAAGATCCATTGAGACCACAAGAATCATTATTTAACCACAGCCTTCAGACTTTGTGTCACTCAAATAGAGAACTGCAATTTTCAACCCTTTGCACAAGGGAGGACCATCCACAGACCCATAAGTCTGTCTAATCTCATATACAAAGTTATGGAAAGAATCATCTTGAAAATACCTTACAACAACACAGGAAACCTTCACACACTGGTCTCAACCCAGTTTGGTTTTGAGAATGACAGGTCACACCTACTCATCCTGGTGGACCTCAAGAGGGTCATCAGAACAATGGACGAAGGCAAAAAGTGCATACTGGCTACTTCAATCTGGCCAAGTCACATGACAAAATACTACGCTCGGGTACTGAAGACAACCTCACAAACTTAAGTAAAAACCCCTACATCACCCACTGGACAGCAAACTGGTTCACAGATAGGATCCAAGAAGTTAGGACAGGGGAGTCTACCCCCACAAAGAGGCTGGTCACTAGAACAATCCATCAGGGCTCTGTGATGTGTCCCATTCATTCTGGCATCTACGTCTCTACAGTAAAAGCCACATCATCAAGGGCCCCTGCTGGACCAGAGTTGCAGGTAACTGCAAATTAGCTGCAGTCACAGAATCCTCCAAGTAGTACTGACATAGACAAATAACTGGTACCAGTGCCACAGTATTAAACTCAGTGCTAACAAATGCATAACAGTACCCTCTGGGAAATCAGCTATCCACGGAAACTATCACACTGATAACACACCCCTAAGAGCAGAACCAGCAGTCAGGGATTTGGGGACACATGTAGACAGTAACCTGGCCTTGGACCATAATCTGTCTATACTAGTAAGGAAAACATTCTATGTTGTCCAACTTATAAGCCTGGGTATAGCGTCCAGTTCCAGGATGGTCATCATTCCACTGTATTTGGCCTTCATCAGACCAATCATGGAGTATGTACCTGACCAGACACATGCAACAACTGGAAAGTCCACACAACTCCAAGAGAAGTAAGTATAGAAGGTTCGCTACAGCCAGCTCAGTGTGACCATTCCAGCACAGTTGTTATTTGTCATGTGGTTTGGTATTCTGCACGGCTACTAGTTTTTGGTGGGTCTTTGTTACATAAATGGGACACATTGCCAAGACAGGTATGTATCTCGCACATTACTGCTTCTCTGGAACAGGCTTCCCATCCATGTGAAGCAAGGTTGTTCCCTCATCCAATTAAAGCTTAACTTGGACTAGTGGATGGAGAATCAGAAATTCACCCGAGGTCTGGCACCTGTATCTCTAATGAACACAGGCAGCCTGTAAATGCTTGAACACTCCATCCCTAGCATACACACAGTCATTAAAATAACCTTAGGGTATCAAACCTGGTCATATATGTGGGTTGCATGGCTATGCTTATAAAGGCCCCCATGGTCATTAACTTATTGTGTGTGTGTGTGTGTGTGTGTGTGTGTATATATATATATATATATATATATATATATATATATATATATACACACACACACACACACACACACACACACACACACACACATCTATACGAAACTGAACAGTTCTTCACAGAATTCCTTTATTTCTACATTTTAATGAACTCTATATCGGCATACACATCTAAGAGTAATTTGCATATCTCCATAAAATGCTGGATTCACGTTTTATCAGCAATACCTTATCTGTGCATCCTAAGTAAATAACATCATACACTCATACATATGACTGTTACTAAATATCTATCAAGCTGTTCAAGACAGTTCTCTGTAATTATAATGAGATTGTCCTTTGTAAGTGTGCTGTGATCATAGTTTTGTGTGCTACAAGCTGAAAAGAGTAAATGGCCAGTTCCCTTAACTGGCCAACAAACAGAAATGGATATTTTTTTATTATTATAAAAACACATTTATTTCTCTATCATCATGTTCAGCAACTGAACATAGGAACATGTCTCCATCAAAGCACACATGATAAGTTAGAAGTAAAACATGGCTTGCTTTATGCTTGATGCATGATGCTAAAGGCAAAGTTCCATGCTGGATGGCACATGCATTACTTCTTAAAAACCAACAAAATATCAAAGCATTTACGGAAAACTAAATCAAGCTGTAAAATTAAGCACACAAGCAATAAAACAGACACACACAAAGGCACACATTCTTCACATCGATCACCGCTGCAGTAGCCTAAGCTATAATGGGTTACATCCTGCACAGGATGTAACAGCCGGTCAGCTTCCAAAGCTTCATGGCACCTTCCATGCTCCCAAACCATTAGTCAGCTCAAGCTGAGCTGACTAAAAAGACAGGTTTGGGTGCCAAGCTCTTCAGTGCTTTCCTGCGCAGATAAATTCCACTCTCTGATAAAACCTTCCATTATAAAAATGGCTTGTTTCATAACACTTTCCTGTTTTGGAAAGTTATTGTAAATTTAGGAGTTTGTGTTTTGATGGACTGTCATGCGAACACTCTTTTTCCTATCAAGTTAAAAAGTTATTTAAAGCATTTGATAACCATTTTTTGGTTAAGTGTTTTAAAGTGCTTTTTACTGTGTTTTTGTGTGAGAGACTTTAAAAGATTTTAAATTTTTATCAGCTTTTGCGGCTAGTTTTCCCCAGGCAAGCAGCACTATTTTTGGAACAAACTGTCAGTTCCACAACTGGTCCTTCTCAGAACCACAAAAAAAAAGGTCAAACAGCCTGTGCCACCACAGCGTCCAGCAATGTGTCTCATCTACAGGTGGGCTGACTTTGTTGTAGCCATTTGCTATACATCAAACCACTCATCTTTTGCTTTGAATCCCTATGGTGTAGCACCTACAGTAAACTATGGATTGGGGTTAGCCACATCCTCTGTGGCTGTTGGGGTCCCCTCAGTGGGCAAGGGAGGACCACTCATCAGTCCTGGACAGGGAAAGCTTTCCAATTTTATCAGAATGTTGTGCCCATCCCTGGGGAAGCTGCTACTGCCATTTGTAACATTGCTGACCCCATTTTTTTTTTTTTTTGCAAAAAAGAAGCAGAAAACTAAGCACTTGTCCATGCCCCCTCGAATGTCCCTAAACAGTCGTAGTTTACAGAAAACTAAGCACTTGTCAACGCCCCCCTGAATGTCCCTAAACAGTTGTAGTTTACTGGGTCTGACTCGGGGTTTTATTCAGGCTACTGATCCTTCTTAAGTGCTTTCTTCCAAAAGATAGGATACATCTTTTCCTGAAAAGATGCAAGATTCTGAATCTGGACAGGAAGATGAAGGGGCAGATGCAGGGTTTTTCTCCTCAGTTTTTTTCATTCAAATACAGGAAAGCCCAGGTTTTCATTCTCCCTTTGGGGGTTCCACTATTTCCATAATGTGTCACTATTTTAGTGGGAATACACTGAGGTTTCTTAGTCCCAAAGAAAATTGTTTGAGCTGTTATAGAAGGAATTTCCCAAACCTTTAGTTGCACAGAGAGAGAGATGTCCCTCCAAAGCTGACCGAACTGGAGGAATTGGTAATTTTCCTGAAATCCAACCTGCTGCTGCCACCAAAATGGCAGATAAAAGATTGAGGAGCTTTATGATTCTAAGTTTTTGTACATTCTTCCCAAACCCAAACCAGCAACTATAGCTTTAGTTAATCCTACTGCTGTAAGAAGTTAATTACTGTTCTATTCTTCCTGATAAGGATGGAAGGATTATTTTTTAATACCTTTATTGAATTATCACCAAGACAAAGGCAAGCATAAAACAAACAATATTAACACGTTCCCAGTTACAAACATTATACATCACATATATATTTCTTTGTATAATTATCATCAATCCAACATTACATAAAATGATTCATTCCGGTCTTCCCTTAAACCCCCCTCCTCCTCCAAAGCATTATTCTGCATGTATTGTTAAAGATGGGAAGATTATTGGTAAGTACAGGATAAAAAAGTGTATGCTTCTGCAACTTTGATTTTCAGAATTTTGGATTGTCAGGCTCATATATTAAGGTTTATTCTGACTAATTGTGAAAAGTATGAGGAATGTCTGGTCTGCAGATTATTCTTGTGATAAAAAGATCTGCTTTCAATTACTTAGTTTCTTCTCTTGTACTAATAATAATCACTGCTCTTGGTTTACAGTGTGTGTATGACTCACTTGATATTTCTTCCAAGGCTATTGTCTCTGGTACTGTTGTGAGAAGGTTTCCCCTGGCTGCATTCTCAGAAGCTCCCAAAAGGATGCAGATAATGAGATTTTAATTTCACCTTTGGACAGAGATTTGCTTTTTGGTTCCTTTGCTGCAGAGTTAATCATAAAAGTGTGATGCAAGAGGTAAGTTAATTCAGAAAATCTTAAATATTTTTCTGCCCTCTTAGGGATTCTCTAACCCCTCATCCAATTTTGGCAAAAGTCAGTAAGATCTGAAAACCAAGGCCAGTCCAACAAGTCAGTTTAACTTTTTAAGGGGCCTCTTTCTCTCCTCCCGACCTGGCAGTCCCTTTTCACTTCCAGAAAGTCTGAATCTGCACTTTTTCAGACAAATGGGTTCTGAAGATTATTCATTAAGGTTACAGATGGTAGCGAGAGAAATTCCCCCTTGGCAGGGGGTTATTCCTCATCCAGGAAACCAGACTCCTTTACTTCCCCCTGTCCTTCAACACATCCTGTCTCGGGGAGTGACAGAACTAGTTCCTCCTCCTCAGGTTGGGAAAAGCTTTTATTCAAAGATGGTGTAAGTGCCAAAGAAGGAAGATGCTTGGAGATCAGTTCTGGATCTTTCTGTGTTAAACCCATTTGTGATAATGCCCAAGTTCAAAATGATGTCATTTCACAATCTGTTTCCTCTTCTTCCTCATTCAAGTTTCCTTGTAACGCTAGATTTAAAGATGCTTATTACATCCTTTTCCAACCAGATTTCAGGCATTTCTTAATGTGATCCAGACTTACAGAACCTTGTCAGTTCTCTGCCTTACCCTTTGGACTATCCACTGCACAATGAGGTGTTCACAACGTGTTTAATCCCAGTTACAGCTTACTGCAGGCTACGGGGTATCCACATTTTTCCATATTTAGAGGACTTATCTTTGCAAAGTCTTTTTCAAAGTGTCAGGAACCTCTCACTTGGGTGACTTCTCTAACACAAAATGGGATAACAAGACAACATTCAAGTTCTTTTTGACTCATTCACACAGGATTGTATTCATGTGTTGTCAGCTGGGCACCTCAGTTCAAATAGCTTTTCTTCCACAGGAGAAATACGTCTCTATCTGGATCTATCACTAAGGTTTTCTACTTAGACTGATGTAACTGCAAGGGAATACCTCAGGATGTGTGTCACATGCCATCAATGTTTCTCATGATAACCAAAGCAAGACAACATTTGAGAGCCATACAGGTATGTAACGCAGGGTCCATGAAGGCTATGGAAGAAATTTTGGGGAAGGAATTTTCAGTTCTAAGGAATCCAGCATTGGAGAATGAATCATATGCTGAACAGGTTTTGAGAACCTGTTGATTTAATGCAAGGTATTGTGAAGGAAGGTTTCAAAATAATTAATTTATCTAGTATGATGTTATCTTATGAACAAATGTGCTGAGTACACGCATGGGCGGACTTAGCATCTTCTATCAATTCATTAAGGCATTTTGTTCGCAAATTGAATTTGACATGTTTTTTTCTGGAAAAGACAACAAGAGGACACGGACTGATTTTTCTGTTTTTTTTTTTTTGTTGTTTTGTTTCTTTTTGTTTTTTTTTAAACCTAGTCTGTTTAACCCCTCTCAAGCCAGAATTAGAAGATTTTTTGTTAATTTGTGAAAATGAGGTTAGAATGTTAAGTAAGAAAAGCGTGAATGTTTATCTTATTATGACTTTAAAAAAAGGAATGCTTTATGTGAGCTTAAAAGTAATGTAGATATTTACATAACCAAAGCTGACAAAGGTAATGCTGTAGTAGTCATGGATTATAAGTTTTACTGCAATAATTTGCATGAAATGTTGAATGATAACTTTTATGTTAAGACTACTTGGCCTGATGTTATTAGTTCTTTTAGTATGACTGATGCTTTAATAAAAGAATGGAGGTTAGATCATTTGATTACTTATGATACAGATGATTATTTTAGGATTTGGAGGCCCAAGATGAGCAGATTTTTTTGGGCATCTGAAAGTGCACAAAATTATAGATGTACCTAGCTTCAGGCCAACAGTGTCTTGTTTAGGTAGTAAAACTAAATCCATGGCTAAATATGCAGATAAGTTTTAATGTTGGTTATTAAGGGTGAGTCTTTTATAAAGGACTCCTTTGCCTTCAGTTCCTTCAGCAAAAGAATTGCAGTAGATGACAGCATGTTATTGCTTACGGAGGATGTGGTATCCTTGTATACTGTGATTCCTAATGAGGAGGGGCTTGAAGTAATAAACACAGAAATGCATGAATCAAAGCTTTTTCTGATAAGCTTAGGTTGTTGACTGAGATTTTAGATGTCATTCTTACATATAATTATTTTGTTTTTGATGGGGTTATATACAGGCAAAATAATAATGCAGCTATGGGTGCTGCAATGGCCCCTAGCTACACCAATGTATTTATGCTGGGCTGGGGAAAAAATATATAAATCAGTATTTTGTGAGTATATTATTGTGTATAATCATTTCATAGATTTGTTTTTTGTGTGGAAAGGGCCTAAAAATATTGTATGATTTTATGAGTTATACAAATAATGTGACTGATTATTTACAGTTTAATTTTGTTGTAGACAACAAGAGCATTAATTTCCTGGACTTGACGGTGTATAAAAATGCCAACAGTATGAATGTTAGGATATACAAGAAACTAGTACAAAGTAATAGTATAGCAGTATGCACAAGAAAAGTTTGAAAAATAATATTGCGAAGAGTCAGTTCGATAGAATAAGTAGGTTTACGGATGACTAGTTATTTTGTTAAGGGATGTGAAGTTCTGAGAGAAAAGTTTAGTGCAAGGAGATATCCAGTTTCATTATTTGATAATGTTATGGAAAATATAGTAAGGAATAGTGAGTCGGATCATGTAGCCCCCTATGGTGAGGGAAGTAGAAATTTTTCCCTGGCATGTTTGCTTGATAATTTGGTTGATGAGTGTAGCATTAAGGAGATTATAAAAAATAATTAAAAGTTTCTTATGAATGTGCAAGGGCTGAAGGAAGCAATAGGGGACAGTCAGGTTTTTGTCTCCAGATGAGGTGAGACCCTAAACGAGTATTTTTATAGAAGCACAAAAGAGAAGTGTGAAATGAGACACATGTTTAGATGTAATACTTGTAATTATTGCAAGTATATTTTGGAGAGGGAAAAAGACAGTAGAAGAAGCTAGGAATTTTTACTGCGAGTTTATATCATAAATATGATTGTAAGTCTATGTCTACACTATATATTACATTATGTCACTTTTGTGCTGCATTTTATGTAGGTAGAACTGTGAGAATGTTACATTTTAGGGTTTATGAACATGTTAGAGCTATAAATAAAAAGATTTTACTAATGCTTTAGCTACGCATGTTAATGGAGCTCATCCAGAATTAATAGGGGCTATTGTTTTTAAATTAGGTGTTTTAGATTACGTGGTTGGGTATAGTACAAGATGGGATACTCAGGATGAACTACACTGGAAAGAACACTGTTGGCAGATAAAGTTGAGTGCCTGTACATGTCCAGGTATTAATGATTGTGAACATTTTAAAATTGTTTTGAAAAGGAAAGGGTTAATGCAGTAAAGAGGGGTGATTATGTGATGTGGGAGGGTTGATATAAATGGATGTTTCGAACTGAATTGCTTGGTCTGATGAAGTTCATTATTGAATGAAAGCACTTACCACTAAGTGTGTTAATAAAGTGTTTTCGTTTTTTATTGTATTATTTTTTTGCAGTTTTATTTTATTAAACATACAATGTATCTTAAGTCTTTTTAGTCCCAGCATTAACAATCTTTGTGTTTTCAGATCCTTGTACTGGGGCTTGTCAGATGAGAAATTACTTTGTTCAGAAAGCAAATAATTCTAAATTTGATTCTCTGCCTTCTCCCTCCCTGTTCCAAAGAAGTCAGTAATCACAGACACATCAGACTCTGTTTGGGGAGCAGTTTCACAAAGGATAATAGTGCAAAGTGGGTGGGACACCTAGGACAGATGCAAGCGCATAAATATTAAAGAGATGCTTGCCCCGATCAAGGCACTCAAATCATGTAGTCATTTTTCATTCCAGGACCAGGTCATGTGTTTTGCAGACTAGTCAAGTTAGCTTGGGATTTAGCTTCACAGCACAATATCACTGTACATGCAAATTTATTCCGTCAGATCAATATTGTGTGGCAGACAAGGTAAGCAGAATGAGAAGACCCTCACATATGCCAACTAGATCACTGGTCTTCCAAGATTTGATCCATCTGAGGGGAGTTCCTCTAGCAGACCCATTTGTCCCCATCTGAATAATCAGCTGGCAAGATTCTGGACCAGGACTCCATACAAGAAGGCCTGGAAGACGGATGCCTTTTCTTTTCCTTGGGCAGGGGAGTTCCTGTGTGCTTTTCCAACCTTTCCACTGATAACCAGTGTGCAACTGATGATTCTGAATGAATCCCCCAAGATCACTTTGGTAACTCCCTTTCTGACCCAGGCAACAGTGGTCTTCACTTCTTTTGGAAATGGCCAGGAGCATTTACCACAAGTTTCCTCACAGAATGGATCTACTTGCACAAGATCAGGGGGTGTTTGACACATCCTGAACCTAATCAACTTCAACTGACTGCCTAGATGACAGGGTCTTGATTCACTTTAGACACCTGTTTGCTGTGGAAGTGCGGCAGGTAATGCAGGCAATATAGCTTGCTACTAGAAAATCATATTAGAGAAATGGAAAAGATTTTCTAGCTGGTGCCAACAACATAACCAGCAACCATTCAGGGATAGTTGTTCTATGATTTTACAATATTTATGTTAATTACTTTTCTATGGCCTTTTTTATTTCTCCATCAAGGTGCATTTACTGGACAATTCAGCAAGTCTGCCCTAGATCCTCTTCTTTCAATGTATTTTCATGTCAAATTTTTTTGAAAGGGGTTTTTCTTAAGAGGACTCCAAGAAAGCCAGTGGCCCCTGCTTGGCAGCTTAATTTTGTGTTAAAGAAATCACCACTTGCTTGAACTAACTAATCTGTCTGCCTTCAAGGTTTTAACATGGGAAATAGTTTTACTGATTGCTCTGACCTCTGCAAGAAGAGTCTAGGAGTTGCAAGCGCTTATGGCGAGTCAACCCTTTCTCATTTTTCACAGAGATGGAGATACTCTGAGAACTAATCTTTCTTTTATGCCTAAAGTGGCATCTGAGTTTAATGCAAGTCTAACTATCTTCCATTTTTGTTTCCTGGACCCAAAAATGAGGGAGATAAGGATACTCTGTACCTCAGATGTCTGCAGGCAACGTGGGTACCATCTTGATAGAACTACATCTTTCATTTGTTTGGACCGATCAGTCATTTCTTGTGAAGGTAAGAAGGGACAAACTGTGTCAATACAGACTATTTCCAAACACTTGTCTGAAGCCAATATTAACTTTTGTTATAGTCACCACAACAAAGCTATTTCAGGTAGGGTCAAGTTTCACTATACCAGGGCAGTGGCTTTATCTATGGCTTTATGGAAAGGTCTAGATAGTAGAAATATTCTAGAAGCAGCAACTTGTTCCTCTATAAATACTTCTACAAGGCATTACAAGCTTGAGTCCTTCTCTAGGTCTAGATTAGACTTTGCTAGGACCATTCTCCAGGGGACCTGGAAACTTCCCCTTCCACCTCCCAAAAAAAAATGGTAATCTACCCATATACCTTAGACTACTACAGCAGTGACCGATATAAAGAACATAGTACAGCTGTCAAAGTAAACTTACCATAACAGTAGATGTTCAAATTATCACTGCTGCAGTAGCCACTGCCCCTCACAACCCACTTTGTTTTTTGGTACGTTGTTTGTGTCAGGGTGTGGACCTTTATTTATTTGTTCACTGTTCCTAGCAT
Organism: Protopterus annectens; assembly: GCF_019279795.1. Taxonomy (NCBI): domain Eukaryota; kingdom Metazoa; phylum Chordata; order Ceratodontiformes; family Protopteridae; genus Protopterus; species Protopterus annectens. The sequence continues at coordinate 670,968,871 of NC_056750.1, read as the reverse complement.
TGTGTTTCAGGGCTCAGCCTTCCTCTCCCTCCATCTCTCTCTTGGCATAAAAGCTCTGAAGGGCTTGGTGGTACCAAATTGATTTTTTAGTCAGCTCAGATCAAGTTGACTAATGGTTTGGGTGCATGTCAAAGGTTTTTAAATGTTGCCATTCAGTAAAAAAATCCAGTCTAGAGTACTGTTTAGAAAATGGTCCTGTTGGTTTATTACTTTCCAACACTCCACCAAAAAAAATTCTGACTGTCACAATCAACACCATCACAAAAAAAGTTGTTGTGACAGTAAAAACCTAGCTAAGGAGATTTTTTTGAACCAGGCAAAATCCACTAAACACAAGTGCTTCCTTTGCATGAGTGACCCAACAACTTTTGTTTGATTAAGCAATTTGCTTTTTGTTGCAGATTATGCAACCTTCAGAGGACAAATGAAGGCATGCTTGCACCTTTTCTTCTAGAAATGCACTTGTTCACTTATTGCAACTTTATATATAACAAAATAGTACATCTCACTACATCTAGTAATAGATGTTTTTCCATTTCATAAACAAGTTTCACAATTTGATGCATTTTTCATCAAGCGTTATTCACTTTTTAATCATGCTATATACTTCACTTCCTGCCAAGATGAAAATGATGAGCTTGGCAAGACTGATTAGCACGAGATGCAATATTTATCTTGATGCAAGCAGAACACATAGCACAGTGCATCATACTGGGACTTAGCCACATCACCACCCACCAAACAAACATTTAGATAAATGCCCATACAAAAGCAGAGAGATTATAGGAAAATAAATGCAGGGTACTGGGGGTTTCGAAGATGACTGCACACTGGCCAGCAGCTTAACTTCAGCTCTCCCAGTGTGAAAAAAGAAACTGAAAGACAAGGGCCAGGAACTCTGACACTTTTAGTAAATTCAGTTACTGGCAAGCAGGTATGCTTGCCTGGGTGCCCAGCAAAGTAGAAACTAAGACAGCCTGAAAGAAAATCAACTAGAAAAGTTGATAAGAAAACCATGACAGGGAAGAATCCTTTAGATGTTCAGCAAAAAGCAGTTCAAGCTTCAGCTTTGGTGAAAGACATGACATTCAGTAATCTAGAGAGGAAAAAAATAAGTCAAATGTGCTCAGAACTGTTTAAAATAAATGAAACACTGAGGGAGTACATTAACCCAAATAACAAAGACTTGAAAAATAAATGGAAGAAACTTTAAACAGCTATTCAGATGACCTGATAAAAATGCAAAAATCAGAGGTCAAAATGAAGAAAAGGCTGGCTGAGTCAAGGACATCGGCAAGCATAAAGCTATGTACACTATAGCATAAACTTGGCTAGCCGGGGGGGGGGGGGTTTGCAAAATATCAGGTTAAAAAAAAGTCCTTAGAATTCCTCCTCTCTCCCCTCCCCACCTGAAAAGCTTACTATCGGCTGATTTGCAAGCAGGGGGGAAGGGGGTGGTGGTGACATGACCACTGACCTGACCAGACTTTATTACTGGCTGCAGGTTTATTTGGCAGGCTGCCTAAAGCAATGTCTTTCAGCTTTTCCTGGTTAGAGGTCACCACAGCAGATCTCCAGTCTGCAGATTGATTTGCAGTGATGTTTTTATAATGTCTAGTTACAAGCCCAGCACCCGACCTTCACAGAAGACACACACGCACCAACGTGCATGTCTTTAAAACTATCTGGACTGCAGGGAGGGCAAACAGGCGCCGCACAGAAGGAGCTCCAAACAAAAATCTAACTGGAGCACCTCTTGCTGTGAGACGACAATGCTAACCGCTGAACCACCGTGCCTAATTCCCATTAAATACAGATACAGTTAATTGTTCTTCCCTTTCCTTTCTTACCTTGTTTCTGGCTACCCTGAAGTGGACCGGTATTCCAAAATTAGCTGCAGTAACTGTAGATCTTGCCATGGTGCAGTAATCCATCCATGACCGTCTCTAATGAGAAGCCTGGCCCTGAAGGAGTAGTACGGATATAGCAAGCGATTCAAGGTATTTTGTCTGTTTGTGCACCCCATAGTACGTCCATACCTGTAGCATTCCAAAATTCGGTTGGGTGCATGCCTGCCATTGTATGCATCTGCAGCTTGTTGCTGGTAATTTGCTGCCCTGCCTGGAATCTGGATCACCACAGATTACGAAGAAATCAAACCCAGTCGGATGACAGACAAGGGACAAGAGAGAGGAGGGTTTTCAGAGTTTAGACAGCTAAACAGTAGACGAGCGAGGAGCTTCTTCTGCTTTGTGTGGCATGCTGTGTACTAAATTCAGCGTTCATTCAGGCTGAGTTGGTGTGTGCATTTGTGTGTGTGTGTGTGTGTGTGTGTGTGTGTGTGTGTGTGTGTGTATACACGACCCTCAAAGAGGAACAGATTTTAAATATTGCTCTTAGAAACTTATTTATTTTATTTATTTATTTTATATTTGTTTGCCAGGAGTGTCCACTGGGCCGGAATGAGCCCATTTTCAGTGGAGGCCTGGGGAGAAAAGCTCCAAATAGACATGTGTACAACAAACAGTAAAATTTTACAAAGTACAGTTGTGTACACTTACCATAAATGTAGATATTCGAGTGTATTCACTGTTGCAGTCCTCACATATGGGTTATCTGGCTCCCAGTAGCCCTCAGACAGCCCGAATACCAGAGTCCTTGGTATATAACATTGGCTACCGCCGGTTGTAAAACTGATGTCAGTACATCAGGTATAAAAGGAGGCAGCCAATGCCATTTCCTCAGTTTTTCTTGCCTTAACTGTCAGGAGCTCCCAAAAGAAGGCTAGTCCAGGAATGGTAGCACCCTGTACACGTCATACAAAAAATAAAAATCCATAGTCTGTGCCTTAGGAAAAAAGCGGGAATGGAGGGTGGGAAACCAGGACTGCAACAGTGAATAAACTTGAACATCTACATTTATGTTAAGTGTACACAACTGTACTATGTTATTCGTGTTTCACTGTTGCAGTCATTACATTTGGGTAGATTCCCAAAGCCAAGGTTGGGAGGAGGAATTTAAATATAATTAGGACCAGCTAAAAGGCTCTGCAAGACTGCAGTGGCAAAACCAGCTCTGGATTTAGAGAAAATTGGCAAATGATAATGCTTGATGAAAGTACCAAGTGCAGCTTCTAGGATGTCCCTTGTAGGGACACCCCTGAGGAAGGCTGTAGAGGTAGATGCAGCCCTGGTTGAATGGGAGCTGATGCCCTGTGGTACGTTTTCCATGGTGCTTATAGCAGAAATGAATGCAGTGGCCTATCCATTTTGAAATGGTTTGCTTTGAAATAGCCCTCCCCTCTGTCCCTGCAGCAAATGCCACCGCAGTTGTTCAGATTTCCTTTGAGGTTTATTTATTTTATTTTTATTTTATTTTATATTTGTTAACCAGGAAAGTCCGACTTGGAACAAAGCCATTTTTCAGCGGATGCCCGAGGAGAAAGTGTCCAGATGCATGTCTTTGTAATGTGGGAGGAAACCGGAGCACCCAGAGAAAACCCACACGAACACAGGGAGCACATGCAGACTCAGCACAGAAAGCAGCCCAGCCGAGAATCGAACCAGAGAACCTCTTGCTGTGAGGCGACAACACTACCGCTGCATCACTGTGCTGTCCTGTCCAAGTAGAATCTAAGTTGTCTGTGCACATCTAAGGAGTGCAGTATCCCTTCCTCTTTGTTCTGTGGGTTAGGAAAAATGGTAGGCAAATGAATGGACTGATTAAGAGCCACACTGGATACCACCTTGGGCATGAAGGAGGGATTGGTTCTGAGGGACACCCTGTCCACATGAAAGATGATGAAAGGCTTCACTGCCATAAGGGCCTGTAATTCAGATACCTTTTTTGCAGAAGTGATTGCTAAAAAGAAAGCTGTTTTCCAGGAAAGGAATTTTAAATCTGCAGTAGTAGCTGGCTCAAAAGGAGGAAGAGTGAGTTTCTCCAAGACAAAGTTAAGGTCCCAGGCTGGAGTTGGAGCTCTCCTGGGTGGCCTTAAATTTTTGGCCCATCTGAGGAACTGCTTGAGCAGTGGATGAGAAAAGAGGGGAGGCTCTGTGCTATAATGAGCTGAAATGGCTAAGGCATGAATTTTGATGGAGGAAAAGGACAAGCCACTATGAAGCATCTCAGTCAAATATTGTAGAATATGAGGTAAATTGGGCGCTGCTGTGCTCATCCCTTGAGACTGGTTCCAGGAACAAAATCTTTTCCAGTACTAGGCCTCCTGACCTCTAAAATGATATCCATTACTGATTTACTGAGGGGTGGTAAAGGAGAGATTAGGTAATTAGCCAGGCTGCTAGGTTCAGGATTTGCAGCTGAGGATGCAGAATCTGTTTCTCCTGCTGAGACAACAGGGAAGGAGTGTGAGGCAGGTGCCATGGGGCCAAGCGTGGCACACTGCGCAGGAGGGGGTACCAGTGTTGGCGTGGCCAGTATGGTGCAATTAAAATCATCCTGTTTGATCTTTAGAAGAACCTTGGAGAGCAGAGGAAGACAAGGAAAAGCATAAACTGATAGCTTTTTCCAGCTGAAGGATAGAGCAGCCACTTTCCAATCTAGTTTGTGAGGAATCCTTGTGCAAAATTTGTCCAATTGATGGTTCTGGGGGGAGGCAAACAGGTATACCAACATTAAAGTACACATTTAAAAACCCTGTCAACACCCCTGAACCAAGTATGAGACTACTCAAGAAGAAATGTTTAAAAAATGGTAGACTTAAGAGGACAGCGCACATACGAAAATCTGAGATTTTCTATTGTACCAGAGAAACTAGAAGAAACAGACAAGGCACAAAAAAAAAAAAACAAGTGGACTAGCATTCCACAGCAGAGTTAACTGAAAGGGCACACCATGTGTATGTTCCAAATCTGGCCAAGAGAAAGCAGACAAGACCTATACTAGTAAATATGTAATTACACCAGCAAAAAGAGTTGACCCTAACAAAACTGTGGCAAAAATGCAAAGTATTTAAAGTCAGAGACAGTAGTGTGTTTTTGGAAAATAATTATTCACTGTACAACAGACAAAAGCACGAAACATTTATTTCAGTATTTTGGGAATGTCAAGAGGCAGGTGTGGGATTCAAGCTGCTATATCCAGCTGTCTTCAGAATATTTTTTCCTGGTGGATCAAAGTAATTTTTGATGCAGAACAGGCTAAGGAGGAAATGCAGTCTGTCCAACAAAAAGTAAGCCATCAAGCAGAAAGTACAGTTTTGTACTTACCATAAATGTAGATGTTCGAGTGTTCACACTGCTGCAGTCATCACACTTGGGTTATCCTGCCATCAGGCGGTCCCGCAGTTGACCAGAGTTCCAAAGTCTTGGTCCGGCATCGGTTGCTGTCGCTTCTTCCCTGACGTCAGTGCGCCAGGGGTATACAAGAGGCATCCAACACCATTTTCTTCAATTTTTCTTGCCCCAGATGTCAGGTGCCCCCAAGTAGGTAGGCAATACATATTGCTAATAAAACATATAAAAGGAATAAAAGGAATACCTTCAGTTACAAGCAAATACACCACAAAGGTTGTACAGGATAGAAAGGTATAGAAAAGTTCAGCTAGGTCAGAGGGGATGGAGGGAGGGTAACCTGGACTGCAGCAGTGTGAACACTCGATCATCTACATTTACGGTAGGTACAAACCTGTACTATGTTCATCGTGTTACACTGCTGCAGTCATCACACTTGGGTTGAATCCCAAAGCTAAGGATGGGCAGTGGAACTAAACAGGGTTTGGAGAAGCTAGTAGGCCCTGCAGAACTGCAGTGGCAAAGCCAGCTCTGGTTTTAGAGTATAGAGGTAAGTGATAGTGCTTGGTGAAGGTGTGCACTGAATTCCAAGTTGCAGCCTCCAAAATATCCTTGGTTGGTACCCCTCTGAGGAAGGCTGTTGATGTTGCTGTAGCCCTGGTGGAATGGGGCCTAATGTTACCAGGTACAGGTTTCCCATGGTGTGTGTAGCAGAAACGGATACAATGTCCTATCCATTTTGAAATGGTCTATTTTGAGATAGCCTTTCCTTGTGATCCTGCAGCATAGGATACAAAGAGCTGGTCAGATTTTCTGAAAGCCTTAGTTTTATCTAAGTAATAACGTAATTGCCTGTGAATGTTCAAAGAGTATAGAAGCCTTTCCCCTTTGTTCTGGGGGTTTGGATAAAAGGTGGGCAAATGAATGGTTTGGTTTAGGGCCACATTGGATACCACCTTTGGCATAAAGGAAGGGTTAGTTCGTAAAGAGACTCTGTCTTGATGAAAAATGATGAAAGGCTCCACTGCCATTAGGGCCTATAGTTCTGAGACTCTTCGTGCTGAAGTTATTGCTAGCAGCAGGGCAGTTTTCCATGACAGAAACTGTAAATCAGCTGTAAAAGCTGGTTCAAAGGGCGGTAGTGTAAGTTTTTCCAAAACAAAGTTGAGCTCCCAAGTTGTTGTTGGTGCTCTCTGGGGCGGTCTTATGTTCTTAGCCCCTCTGAGGACTGTCTTAGTAATGGATGTGAAAATATAGGAGGATCTGTGTTGTATTGAGCTGAAATAGCTGAGGCGTGGATCGTAATAGATGAAAAGGAAAGTCCTTTGTGCAACATCTCAGTTAAATATTGTAGAATCTGAGGAATATTTGGGACAAGGGGATTTTGGCCTTTAGCCTGGTTCCAGGAGCAGAGTCTTTTCCATTTGTCTGAATAGGCTTTCCTGGTGCTGGGCCTCCTGGCCTCCAGAATGACATCCATAACAGCTTTAGAGAGAAGTGCTGACTAGTTGTTTAGGTAATTTGCCATGCAGCCAGATTTAAAGTCTTGAGCTGGCTGTGTAGAATCTGATTGTTTTGCTGAGTGAGGAGGTGAGGAATTTGAGCTAAAATCCATGGTGGGCCTTGAGCCATGTTCCTTAGTATTGGATACCAGTGTTGGCGTGGCCAGTCTGGAGCAATGAGTATCATTTGTGGCCTCTCCAATCTGGCTTTCAGCAGCACTTTGCCAGAAGAGGCAGTAGAGGAAAGGCATACACTGTTAATGTTTTCCAGCTGAATGATAGGATGTCCACTTTCCAAGCTAGTGTGTGGTATGTCCTTGTGCAAAATTTCCGTAGTTGGTAATTTTGGGGGAAGGCAAACAGATCTATGTCTGGGCTCCCCCATTTTTGAGTTATCATTGTGAATACTTGTGGATCTAGTTTCCACTCGTGAGGATCTATGATGTTTCTGTTTAGATCGTCTGCCAATGTGTTTTTCTTTCCTGGCAGGAATTGTGCTTGTAGTTGAACTTGGTAGGTCAGTGCTGTGTTCCACAAGGTCATTGCTTGCCTGCATAGGGGGTAGGAATGTGTGCCCCCTTGCTTGTTTATGTACCACATCACTGTGGTGTTGTCCGTCTTTATTAGGAGTTGTCCTGGATGTAGGAGGTCCTTGAAAGCTGTTAGGGCATTTTATACAGCTAGCATCTCTTTCTGATCGATATGTAGATGCCTTTGATCTGCGGACCATTTGCCCTGAATATACTGTCCTGACATGTGTGCTCTCCAGGCGTAATCCGATGCATCTGTTGTTATAGTTTGCCTGGCTGTGGGTAAGGTAAAAGGCTGACCCTTGTTGAGGTGACATGCCTGAGCCCACCATACAAACTCCTGTTGAAGGCAGGGAATTAGTGGTATTATTGTTTCCAAGCTGTGGCTGTGTTGTGTCCATACGCTTTTCAGGTACCATTGTAATTTCCTCATATGCAGTTTTGCATATGGTATTAGTAGCATGCAAGATGCCATGAATCCCAAGGCCTGCAAAATTTTTCTTGCAGGGAGTTGGGTCTTTGTTGCCATCATTTTGAAATATTGAGTCAGTTGTCCTTGCTTGTCTGGCATGAGATAAGCCATCTGGGCCGTTGTATTTAAGCTGGCACCCAGGAATATTATGTCTTGTGAGGGCCCTAGTTTTGACTTCTTTTCGTTTACTGTGTACCCTAGGCAACTTGATAGGTTTTTGACAAATGCCAGATGCTTTAAAAGAATGGCCTTGCTTTCTGCTTGAATAAGGCAGTCGTCCAGGTATGGATATATTTGAATTCCTCTTTGTCTGCTGTACGCAATTACTGGTGCCAGGCATTTTGTGAAGACCCTGGGCACAGTAGATAAGCCAAAGGGCAGTGCAGAGAATTGGTAATGGGTTGAACCTGCTATAAATCGGAGGTATCTTCTGCAATTTTGTCTGATAGGGACATGCAGGTATGCCTCCTTGAGGTCCAACGTTACTAGCCAAGCCTTCTTGCCCAGTATGGGAAGAAGTTGCTGTAGTGTTAGCATCCTGAATTTGGGTACTTCCAGATATGTGTTTAGAATTGAGAGGTCCAGAATGGGTCTCGAGGCTTTGTCCTTTCGGGGAGCTAGAAAGAGTCTTGAGTAAAATCCTTGTCCTTGCTCCTGTGTAGGAACCTGTTGAATAGCTCATGTCCATGAGAGCTGCAATTTGTTTTTGAGCCTCTGCCCATTGATTTGGTGGCAGATTTGGCATTCCTTTTATCCTTGGTAAAGTGTGAAAGTGGAATATGTATCCTTGAGATACAATATTTAGGACCCATTTGTCTTTTGGGATGATGTGCCAGTTGTCTGCAAAAAGTGCTAGTTTTCCTCCCAAGGGAGCTGCCAAGAGGGATTTGCTTGGCAGTCTGAGGGGTAAGTCATTCTGTTTGTCTTCTGATAGTTTGAGACCTGTCTTCTCCTCCTTTCTGGGTTGTGGCGCCCCATTGTCGAGGCTTGTAAGAGCCATGTGACTGACCTCTGCCCCTTGGGCATCTGTATTTGCTCCTCTGTGGTCTGTCAGAAGCTGGAAAGGACCAGTTTTTTGTTGGCCAATTTCTGCTGAAACGAGGGAGTTGAACCTGTAAAAAATCCTTGACCGTCTGCATAGATTTTGCCTTATCCTCCATTTTCTTTGAAACCTCTTCTGCTTTTACGCCAAATAAAACATCCTGCTGTAAAGGTGAATCCAATAACTTTGCTTTAACATGATCAGGTAAAGTTTGTTCTTTTAACCAAGCATGCCTACGTATGACAGACCCTGTCACTGCTGCTCTACAAGAAGCTTCCAATGAATCAAATCCACATTGCAAAGTATGTTTTCCCACTTGTTCAGCTGCATGCAACAAATCTTGCATTTCCTTGTAATCAGGCTGCTCTGTATGTGTGATCATTTTTTGTTTTAATTGAGACATCAAATATTGTTGATATTTCAGCATGTGAAACTGGCAATTTAAGGCCCTCATAGCTAGAGTAGCTGAGGTATATACTTTCTTTCCCCATCTGTCTAGTGCTCTAGAATCCCTTTCAGAGGGTACAGGATTTTTAGCAATAGAGGCCTTAACCCCTTTGGGACCCTGGAAAATGGTTTCTGGGTCAGCAACAGGGCTTTTATATAGGAATTTGTGTGAGTCAGGGACTCTGTAGTATCTGTCTTGTTTGGCTGGTGTAGGAGGTAGTGAATCTGGGTTAAGGCTAGATTCTGAATAAACATCATCCACAATATCTAACACGGGTGGAATAGCAAGTGGTCTGTGCTGAGGTAATAAAAGGAACTCTCGGAGCCTTTTCTTAGAATAAGAGTAATCCTCGCCTTCCCAGTGGAAATGTTCCCTCATGGTATATAAAGTTTCCCCAAAAGAGTAGTCTTCTGGGGGAGATGCTGAAGGAATAGACTCTTCAGCATCAGTCTTCATAAGGGGGAAAACAGTATTCCTGTTCCTCAGAAGAATCTGAGAAAATTGAAACCTGGTCAGAGGAAGCGTAGTCCTCCTCCTGTCTAGGCCTTTTATCAGGAGGGGGGTGGGAACCCCTGATTAGGGTAATCAAGTCTTCAGCCATCTTAAGCATCTGTTTCTTAGGCATGGGGCCTTGTACTGGAGACTGCTGTACAGTCTTCTTTGCTTTTAAAGGAGTTTTCAGCTTTGCATAGGATTTAATAGTGAGTGTAGTCGGTCTGAAGACACCTTCTGAAACTGAAGGCATTTCAACTGCACCGGAATCTCCTTCAGCCATGGAGTCAGAAGGGTCTAAAGATAAAGGTTGTGGAGGCCTAGCAATCTCCGCTTGGGAATCGGATACCGCCTGGGGTTCTAAGTCAGCGGTCGTCAGGGGCTGCGTAGGCGCCTCACTGAAAACCAGAGAACCGGCGACTGGCCAAGCAGAGGCCTCGGAGTCTGGTTTGGTCTTTGCTGCCTGTCCTTATCTTTGCGTTTTTTATGCATTCCGGTCATCGGTTGCTCCGTCGGCATGGTATAATTAAATTTCCTACCAAAATAATGTCGGGCGAAATCAAACCGACGTTTAATAGTTCGTTTGTTAAACCTAGCACAAAACCGACAATCTGTGACGTCGTGGTCTGGGCCTAGGTAAGGAATACAATAAGAATGAAAGTCCTTATGAGGTATTTGCTTCCCACAAGAAATGCAATTGTTAACTTTTTCTGACATCGGACTGAGGCAAGAAAAGTTTCCCCAACGGGGTACTTAGCTTTATTGAAGTCTTAGGTCTGAAATTCGATTTGAAAATCCCAGGAGTCAGCCGACCGGCACTTGCGAACTGCTTCTGCTTCGGGCACCGCGTGGCAAGAAAGACTGAAGAAAATGGTGTTGGATGCCTCTTATATACCCCTGGCGCACTGACGTCAGGGAAGAAGCGACAGCAACCGATGCCGGACCACGACTTTGGAACACTGGCTGACTGCGGGACCACCTGACGGCAGGATAACCCAAGTGGGATAACTGTAGCAGTGTAACACGATGATCATCAGGGCTCTTTTTCTCATTCTTCTGATAATAAAGCACACAGAGACTTTGCCTGTGAAACCTTTTCCAGTGTTCCAAGGGGAAAATGCTTGAGAGAGACATAAAAGCACAAGAGTTGATCAGAAGAATCAGAAGTACCTTGGAAATGAACCAGAATATGGAGCTGATATGTGGAGATGAACAGGAAGACCAGCAACACAGAAATTTGTGAATAAATGTGTGACTACAAAGCAATTACATTTGTGAACTATGGCTGTATAACAAAAAGTGGAAAGAGTGGACTTCTGCCGACTGTCTTAAAATTACGGGGAACTGAAAAGCATTTGTCTCACTTCATGTCATTAAAGTTTGGAAGGATAATGAGGGGAGAGGAAGAAGGATAAAGGAAACTATAAGCAAAAATACTTTGTTTTTAATAGTATTTCTATGAAACTTTTCACAACATAAACTGCATGTTTTATAACAAAGTACTTTTAATTGTTCTTGTATGGGATAAAGTTACTAAAGTAAACAGATGCATTTGTTTTCTCTTCTTTATCTCTTTTTTTCATTCGACTTTTTTGTATTAGGAAATGCAGGCAGTATGCTACAAAAGAGAAGAAAAGCCAGACAAAAGCATGTTTAATTTAACAGGCTTTAATACTGGGTTGCTGAGGTGGGGGAAGGTGTGCAAAAGTGTAAAGATCATCCTATATGCAGAGATGAAGTTTTCTCTTACTTTTCCATAGTAAATGTCTGGATTAAGTCCCATGGCTTTGTTTGAGGACTTTTATTAAAACAAAGACTTGCAAAATGTGACACAGGTTCCAATGTTGATAAGAAAAAAATGTATAAAGGATTAACCTGTAAAACATTACTGAGTGTACGTATCAAAAGCTGAAAACAGACATTTAAAAACACTGCCATACATAATTGGTGGGAATAATAAATTCTTACCATAACGGTTAACACTTTCCATATCTTGGAATGTAAATGATCTCACAGGTATAGACAAAAATGAAAGAATATTTAATTATATTAAGAAATGCAGAGTGCAAATAGCAATACTACAGGAGACACATTTGGAAAGAACTGAGCATGCACATTTGATAAAGGATTTTGTGATGGATATTAAGCAGACTATCAGGGACAAAGGAAAACAGAAATACTTGTATTAAATGCTAGAGAAGCTAGAATAGTGACAGAAGAGAGGAAAATATTATAATGGCAGTTTTGTGATAGTAAGGGGCTACTGGCAAGGGATGAGGATTATATTGGCATATATTTATATTCCATCTATAAGTGCTATTATGGATCTTAAAAATATTTTGGGGGAAATAATCAGCTTTCAGCAGGGATTATTATTTATAGGTAGGGACTGGAACTTGATTTGCTATAATGAGGATGTTTATGGGGAGCCTAGAAGGGGAAATGCAACAAATGGTTGTAGATTTCTGAAGACATTTATGAAAATATTTGACATGCAAGGTGTGAATTTAGAAGCAGGGTACTAAGAGAATTTAGAAATTATTCCCCAATGTAGAATACACTGGGCTAGACTAAACAGAAATTATATTTCACAGAAATGTGCATTTAACTGAAAACTTTGACACACAGCCAATAGCAATTATTAAAGCATGAGTTGAAATAGTTAAGATAAAAATGCAGGATAATGAAGTAAAGATGAGACACTGGCACTTCAACTACATATTAAAAAGTGAGGGATTGGAATGGGTAGTTAAAATTACTCAGGAGTTATTAGGGAAGATAGAAAGTACTACAGATGTTACAGCTGATAAGCGGGATAAAATGAAAGTGAAGTTTAAAAACAGGGTAGAAATAAAAGAAACATAGATCTGGTTACAAAGTAACAAGAATTACTTAGAGGGCTGACAAAGTTTAAAGTTCTGCAGAATAAGGGAGATCTGACAGAGAAATAATAGGTACAACTGCACAGTGCTAAAGAGAAAATAAGGCAGTACCTGGATACTCTGCAGGACTTTAGAAAGTTTGCTATTAAGCAATTGTTTTTTTAATAACTCCAGAACACAAAAACTTGTGGCACAATGACTTAGGCAACAGAAAATAATAGAGGTTGTTGCCAAACTTAGGGAGCCTATAACAAGAAAAATATGCAGACATCCTGCAGAGGTAATAGAGATATTTAAACATTTTATGAAAATCTGCATAAAGTAAGTGAAGTGGGGAAATCAAGAGAAAGCACAACTGGAAATATTTATGTAAGACTTAAATATGCCCAGATTAGAGGTAGATACAGCTCAACAATTAAGGCAGGAGCAGATGACATAAAAAATGGTGATGTATAACCAATCGGCAGGAAGGTCTCCAGGAACACATGGTATTCTGGGGGATTATTTGGAAACTAGGCGGGAAGAAAGTGTAAAGATCTGGGACGTTTTGTTTAATAGTATTTTAAAAGGAGGGGAGGCACGAACATCCTGGAAAAAAAAAAAAAGCTGTGATGGCTGTAATAACTATAGACAGTAAAGATCCATCAGATCCAGCTTCATGCAGACCTATTTCAATTTTAAACCATGTTTATAAAGTGCTTATGTCTATAATGGCTAAAAGAATGGCAAATGTGATGCCAAAACTGATAGATATGGATCAATGTGATTTATGTGGAAAGCAGGCAAACATTTCATTACATTAATAGAACAATGATAATCCCAAGGGAAGCAGAATGTTCTGGCATTTGCCTTAAAGGATTAATGAGCCGTTAATGAGATGCTTCCTATGGTCCAGTGGTGCAAGGTTTTACTCCCTCAGCTTCCACTGCCTGTGTTACTCTAAGCAAGTTCCTTATCCAGGCTCTGTCTCAGTCTGAAAAAGGTCCATGGAGAGTAACAGTCATACAGAATATTATATTCATTAAACAGGAGAAAGTATACCAAGAACTAAACCAACAAGAGCATGGACTGTCAATAGTAATGACTGTAATTAGAGAGAGGAAGTAACAGAATTGGAATAGGCCAAACCACTTGCAGGCTAGTGACTGATATCAATCCCTTACAGGGAAGGCAGAGTACAGACAAAGAAAAAGGAATATGGGAATCCTAAATCAAAGACCTGCACTGGCTGAGTTTTTTTTAAATCTAGAACTGATGCTGCTGTTAAAAACTGATAATTAGTACGACATACAAAATCTGCATGTAAACTATTGGAATCAATCAGAGGAGGTAGAAAAAGTGTGGGAAGAGAAATTAGATAAAAAATTCAAAGAAACAATGGTAAAACATATATATGGCCAACAGAATCTGGAAGATTTAAAATTTTTGCCTGGAAGTGTTTGCATAAACAGTTTTGGGTCTCTAATAATTCACTGAAGGAACAGATCACTGAATGGCATTTCAAATAGCATTTTATCGGGCATGCTGTTTGAACCATTCTGATATTGCATTATGGTGGGGATCAGAAAATGTGCTCTTTCTCTGCTATAGTGCAATCTCAGAGTTGGTATATATAATTAGCAGGAGGTGTTGGGAGCACAGACCCCCACATGAGAGGGTTTCGATGACCAGCATTTCCAATGAAATGACATTCAATGATCCAAGCTTTTGATGAATTAATATAGACCCATACTTTTATACAGCAAGCAGACTCCAAAGAATATTTCCACGGGTAGATGACTAATGTTGAAGGTGTAAAGGGGAAGAAACAGGTACGTTGACGCATATGTTCTTGGAGCATAACGAGTTGGCAGACTTTAAAAATTCCCTACAGAGTACTCTGTCAAGAATATTGGGTGAACAATGGACTGCAACTAAGGAATTTTTTTTTTTGAGCAGAGTTACAGGATCTGAATTATCTCAACATAGTAAGGCTTTATTAAGTTTAATTCTGATGGCTGCCAAAAAAGCCATTACTAGAAAATGTAAATAAGTCTAAACCAATTATAACAGGAAACTGGATCTTTAGAAAAGGGTATGAGTAAATTACATTGAAAAAAATGGAAATTGTGAGAACAACTCATGCAAGAAAATGTTTTGGAGGAAGAATGAGGTTTAAGAGATGGCAGGAATTGAACGATTTATGCAACACCACTTTGACTATATGGTTCAGTACAATATATGAATAATGTATAATGCTTGTAAATGTCAACTTGTTAATATGGTTTGATTACTTTTAGATAAATTTAAGTTTGCCTATGTCACAAGTGCTAATTCAAGAAGGTGTTTAGAAAATGAAATACACTGAGTACAGTATACGGATCGTGCTGTGCAAGTTGTTACACAACTTATAAGCATGATTTGCAATTTACATGGGAGTCGATATGTATTCAGACTGCTTCCAACCTGCACATATTATACTGTATAACGTGCAAAAATAAGTCACCAGCAGCATAACAGCTGGTATTACAGTATAAAAGGCTACATACAAGTATAATGAGAGTTACAGAAATAATAACTTTCCAAGCTCCACGGCAAAACAGAAAAACAGCCTTACTCTGAACCAGATGACCCATATTCAGATACTAGACAAGGCGCTAAAGGAACCAGGTGGGAAGGGTGGGAGTAAGCAGCCAACATTGGCTTTCCTATCTTATGGGGTGGAAATGGGGGCTTTGCTCACAAACTGCCCTCATGTAGAGGAAGCGCACAACTTGCAGATACCTGCAGAGCACATACCAAGGGCCAGGGATTAGTCTACCAAGCCAGGCTTGGTAGCTCTCACTGACCATGTGGGTGGGAACACATACACGCAAGAGGAAATATAAGCTCACATTCACTTTGAGGAGGCGGCTTAGGGCCTGCAGAAACTCACTTACCGGCTACATAGTTGGAGGTGGGCAAGGGTACAAAACTCCATGGCTGCCTTGATCATAGACTCCTCCAGTTCGCTCCTGTCTCAATGCTAAGGTTTTCCAATGGTGGGGAAATTAATGGGGTCAACACCAGTTTATATATATATATATATATATATATATATATATATATATATATATATATATATAAAACAAATATTGTTTGCACAAAGACCCCCTGATATGCTTCATAGTGAAGTGGAAAGTTTTAGATTTAAGAAATCTAACTTTCAACCACCACATAATGGGGTGGTTAAAGTATTTGAACAGCAGATATTACACGAGTTACAAATAAATCAAAATTAGGTGTTTAAACATGGTACACACAATTGGACTAAAGGGGAAAAAATAGCCCTTAGGAATTTACAACAAAATAATGATATGATTATAACAAGAGCAGATAAAGGGGGTGCAACAGTAGTGTGGAGCAGATCTGATTACAATAAAGAAGTGGAGAAACATCTTAGTGATGCCACATCTTATTGTAGCCTCCCAAAGGACCCCACAAGGGGTTTTAAAGAACAGATAGATGAAGTATTAAAACAGGCAGTTTATGGTAGGGTCATCATTGAGGCTTTGTCTATACAATTGAGGATTGATTATCCTAGCTCACAGTATTTGTACCTGGTACCCAAAATACATAAACAAGTGATTCCACCCCCAGGGCGTCCAATAGTGGCTGGACGTGGTTCTTTGATAGAACCATTGTCCGAGTACTTGGAATGTAAACTTAAACCTTTGTTGGTATATGTTACAGCTCGTATAAAGATACAAACCAATTTTTGTTGTTGATGAATGATCTATAGATTTCCAAAGAAACACATATCGGCATTCTTGATGTGCGTGCCCTGTATACCAGCATCCCCTATGATGCTGGTATAAGAGCAGTTAAATATTGGTTGGGGATGTCTGGGAGATATGATAAGGTTGAGATGGAAATTTTGTTAACTCTATTAAAATTGGTTTTGGAGCATAATTCCTTTACATATAACAAGGCACAGTACTTACAGACGAAGGGTACAGCGATTGAAAACACTTCTAGTAAAATACTCAAAACATCCTTAATCATCATTTTGTATAGTTCAGGTGTTATACTGTCATTTTCAGGTGCCTTATTGGGTTTTAATTTACTAATTTGATTTTTTGAGTTGATACATTACCCATATATGCTGACCTTTTATGGGTTTTGTAGAATGTCAAATAATATATAGTAGCAGAAATATGTTTATATATAATTTTAAAATGTGATGTAGATATCTGGATGACTGCTGGGTTACCTGGACAGGGGACACCCAAAAGTGGCATGAATTTGTGGAATATTTAAATTCCAATGAATATGGCTTACATTTTAGTGGTAACATTGATTTACACTCAGTTGAATTTTTGGATGTGAAAGTTATTAAAGCCATGAATGGCACAATAGATACTACTTTGTATATGAAACCTTTTTCCAAAAATTCATTATTGCATGCCAACAGTAGTCATCCCCACCACATAGCTACTAATATTCTGAAGGCCCAATTTACTAGAATTAGAAGGATTTGCTCCAACACAGATGAGTGTTGGATACAGGCAAAACAACTAAAAGCAAGATTTCTAGTATGACCATAAACTGGTGAATGAAGCATTAAAGCAAGCGGGGGTCCAGTCTAGGAGTCAGTTATTCAGGATAAAGTACAAACTAGCACTATAGAAGATCACATCAGGTTTATTACTAAGTATGGGTCTAATACATTCAAGATTAGACAAATTATAGCAAAACATTGGCACATACTTAAATCAGATCCATATTTTGATACATTGTTAGGAAATGATTATAGTTTTGGTTTCAGAAGAGGCAGAAATATAGGAGAACATTTGTCAGGTTTTAAAAAGGGATATGTTAAGCAAGATAACAAAACAAATTTAATGGCAGTAGGGAGCACCTATTGTGGGCATTATATATGCTGTAAACGTATATCTAAGACCAAATCATTTACTTAGGTTAACACATCAAAAGTGTATGATATCCGACATTTGATTACATGTGCAACAGAATGGGTAGTCTATATGGCAGTATGCCAATGTGGCTCCTTCTACATAGGGCAAACATCTCTTAGTTTTAAACAACATATTGCTTTACACATGAGTGATATAAATTGTCGACGAAATAGAAGTGCATTATTCAAACACATAAGATATAGATGAATACAGACAGAGAATTACCCTACAGCACATTTTGTTTTCTTGGGTAGAGATAAGGTGGTAGGTGACAACTTTTCAATTATGCACAAACACAAAATTCTTATGAAAAAAGAAAGACAATGGATAGTTAATTTGGGAGCCCTATTTAAACCTGGGCTGAATGATCACTGGTAATCTATGTGATAATTTAAGGAAACAATTTTTTGGTGTACAAAATGTAATTTCTTTTTTATAGGAATAATGATGGTAAAAAAATTAATCTTATATGTTGCATTATGTGTAAAAAATGTTGCTTTACTGATTTCTTTTATGTGGAATTAGTGTATTTATGACATACAGCTGACTGTTGCTTTAAATTAATGTGTATAAAGAAGGGGGAGGGCACTTCCAAATACATGCACTGATGACGCTAAGGCGAAACCTGGATTGCTGGTAAGGTGACTTGGCCTGTCAGCCATTAAAGTTGGCTATGCATCTATTCCTGGACTTTCAGCGTTTTTCTTCTAGTATGTTTATTGTGCTGGTTTTATTTTGAGTAGTGTATATATATATATATATATATATATATATATATATATATATATATATTTTATAAAGATATAGATGAATACAGACAGAGAATTACCAGCTTAGTTGCCCTTGCATGCCATCCATTTTAAACCTAGACAATTTTTATTTTGTGGTTGAAATAACCTATCTCATTTGCCTTACCCACCCCATGGTTGATAATTATAAATTACCCATAATTAGAATATTGGGATCATACCATAGATAAGTTGAAAGCTGAAAGGTCCCATGCAGGGGATTATACATACGTGTGTGTGTGTGTGTGTGTGTGTGTGTGTGTGTGTGTGTGTGTGTATGTATATATATATATATATATATATACATATATATATATACACACACATACACACATATATATATCTATATGGATCTAGGACATTTGGTCAAAAGATCAAACGTCCGAATCCATTAAGGGTGAGCATACTTACGCAAAACTGCTTTTCACCGAAGAAGCACTTTCGCGTAAGTATGTGTGTTGCCAAGGCCATACTACGGTGCAGATAAGGGAAAATTCACTTTTCCCCACTGTAGTGCGATCTCGGAGGGAGAATATTAAAGTACAGGTCGATGAAAGCACTTTCGTTAAAGTGTGTTCGGTGGTTATGGATTCGGACGTTTGATCTTTTGATCAAACATCCTATATATATATATATATATATATATATATATATATATATATATATATATATATATATATATACACACACACAGATGTATATATACACACACACAAATATATATATATATATATATACACACATATTTCTACATATATACACACACACACACATACCCACACACGTTTATGTATATACATTAATGTATATGTGCATTTAACCTATATACCTGTTTTCTAAATGATAAATACAAGTTTTCAGCCAACTAAGTTAATTTCATCCAGAATTTTTCTCCATTGTTCTAAGTTTTACACTTTCACCAAACCCGATTCTTAGAATATATTTTACTAGAAATTAAATATATTACTTATCTTCTCATTTCAACACACACCTGTTTATCCTTAATCCAGCTTTAGTTAACTCCCTTTCCATACTTGTCACAATTTCCCACATAGCACATTTTGTCATAATAACTAAATCATTTGTGTACGGAAGATGTGAGGTATTATTACACCTGTTTTATTTCCCAATCTGCTTCTCTTATTTTACCAGTAAATGTTTGTATTGCATTCATTACTACCACAAACACACTCAATCACCTCTATTTCATATTTTTGTTTTTCAATGTTTCTTTCATAGTCAACTATTTATCACAACCTTTACCCAAGACATCTCATAATACTTAATTAATACTTTTATTAGTTTTTCCCCAACCCCCCCCCCCCCACATTGCCTCATGCCTTCTGTATCATATACTTTTGGTACATCATATGCAACCAATCTTAAATCTTAATTCTCCCTTAACACAGCATCTATTACTTCTTTTACTATTACTAACATTTCCTTCATCTGTTTCCCTTTACTCTATATACCAGTTCCCCTCTATCACATCTTCCAAAATGATTCCCATTCTTTTTTTTATTTTTTGCATAAAGGTATTATGATCAGGACTCCACAGTGTGATTGGCCTGTAATTCTGGATATTTTTTGTCACTTTTCTCCCATAAATATTTAATCATCTAGGCTTATATGTCTTCATCTAGTCTCTCCCTTAACCACTCATTCATTATTTCCATAAATTATTTTGCCATTTGCACTTATCCCATTATATTATCTATAACGTAACCTATCCAAGCCTGATGCTGATTCTTCCTCCTCTTCTTTTATAACATCTTCCAATTCTATTTTAATAATAACTTACATTATGCTCCATCCAACATGTTCTTTACTTTCTACTGTCCCCTTTCTAAATCTTACTTCTTGTACAGTTTATACAACAGCTTCGACTATCTTCATAATTTCGAATGGTTTACATTTTACTACCCCTCTATCATTTAACGTTCCATTCATCTTCCCTTCCCTTCTTGTTTACTCCTTTCTTAAAATGGGTGAAACTTCCTTCAGTTCTTTAAAAAACTATATTTCTGTCAATACAACATTCTTATTTTTTCATTTTTTTTTCTCATACATTTTTACAATTTTCTTATTCTATTCTTTTACACTTACGAAAATTTCAGGAGTCAGCCGACCAGCACTTGTGAACTGCTTCTGCTTCGGGCACCGCATGGCAAGAAAGACTGATGTAATGCCATCGGCTGCATGTTTTATACCCCTGATGACCTGACGTCATGGAAGAAGAGACAGCATCTGATGCAGGAATCCAAGACTCTGGTATTCAGGCCGGCTGAGGGCTACCTGCAAAAGTGAAACACGAAGAACATCTGGACAGCCCACAACTACATAGATAAATACAGAAAAGGCTGTAACAGCAAGCTGATGCACAAATAATTATGGAGGAGTGAACCGAAACCGAATGATTAAAGGCTGATTATCTATTATCTCGCATTTTCTGTTATGTATAAAATGGCTCATAAAATCTATAGAAAACGGTTACAAAATGTCGGTTCTGCACTACCGACCAAGAAGTTTGGCAGATTGTGGCTGGTTTTGATGCACTGTTATTGCTAAGGATTTGTATACTACTGAAAAACATTAAATGTGACAAAGATGACACTGGAAACTGGCAAGACACTACAGTATACATGCAGTCAAGACGTACCTGAAATGTAAAATACAAACAACTACCATAAATGCAGAAGTAATGATCTTGTTGGATTGTCTAGTACTGACTTATGAAAGCAAAGCAAAAATAAAAACGGATACTTTATTTGAACAGAAAGTACAAAAGTGATGTTAATCATTGAACCAGCCATACCTAGTGACCTACCTAACTACACAAAATTCTAATATATCAGTCCATGTAAGTGATGTGGAACAAGAACACCTTCAGGTACTACCAGCAATACTGGGAGAAACAAGGCGAATAAAAAAGCAGTTACAGACAGGCTAACCCCATATGATACAGAGATGAGGGTGCTTCTGGGAATGAGAAGGAGACGAGGGTGCTTCTGGGAACGAGAAGGAGATGAGGGTGCTTCTGGGAACGAGCAGGAGACGAGGGTGCTTCTGGGAACGAGCAGGAGACGAGGGTGCTTCTGGGAATGAGCAGGAGACGAGGGTGCTTCTGGGAACAAGCAGGAGACGAGGGTGCTTCTGGGAACAAGCAGGAGACGAGGGTGCTTCTGGGAACGAGCAGGAGAGGAGATGCTTTTCGCATACAACAAACACTGAAGCAGTTCTGACTTCAGGAAGTTAAATGTATGGTCTCATTTAAGAATGGGGTCCATTCTTGCCTTAGCTTGAAGAAATCCTAAGCATGAAAAAATTAAAAATCAAATGAGGTCATGATTACTAATGACCTCGGTCTCTGTGAGGTCTCCTTGTTTATGCATCTAAACCAGCTATACCCAATGTTCCCAGTCAACCTTGGTCACTATTTTACAGGCTTATTTCTTGTTGCATGGTTGCTACCTTCTGCTTCTGGTGGCTGCCTCCTCTGATTTGCACTAAAGTTGTACACGGAAACACAGAGCTTGATCCAAAATAACACCCTCACATCCCACCTAATCTGCCCAAATTTTTACAATATAACCCACAGGGACTACCTAAGTAACAGTTTACCTTCTTATCCACCCCATGCCCTCATAAAGAGAACCTATATCTATATTCCATCTCACATTATATTCAACCAAACTATTCTTGTGCAGACACCCATGTCATCTACAAACGCATACCTTTCCTTCTGCTACTCAAAGGAAGGATCAGCTACCGAGGAATAACAGTTCTTCCCCATGGGATACAAGCTTTGTGCCTAACTGATCCTCAGGGGAAGCTACAGATAAATTACGACAGCCATGCTGGTATAGGTCAAGAGGCACATTAGAGGTGTCTTATAACCATGCTTTGGAACAAGCTATTAGTGCAAGTTTTACCCCCAGTCAAACACATCTTAGTCAAATGGTACAAGCAAGCAGGTAAAAGATCTGACCATCTTTACTTCCAGTCACACCAGAGTCTAGAATGTTCTTACAGTGCAACAGTGACACACTACCTAGGAACACTGTGCAGGCGAGAGTCCTGTAGCAGATGTGTCACTTTGAAGGTGTGAATCACATACCTGAGACAGCACTGACAGTTTAAGTGAAATGCAAAATATTACAAAGTTAAAAATGACTAACTAAAAATGTTTAGTCGGTATTTCTTCAAACACAAAAACATAAAAGCAGACACAAAGTGCTGAGCTTACCTCACTTTTGTACCCACAGCAGTAGCTTCACTGATATAGAGTATAAGACTTCATAAACTATAACACAACTTTCCTTCACTGAGGTTACAATTTAATACCAGAGAATTAAAAGTAAAATGTTCATTTCAGTGTAATATATTTGAACACTTAACTAAAGGGGGGGGGTCTTCAGCACAAGTTTGAATTGCTTCCTTGTGCGAAATAAATATCATGCTGCAAATCTAATTTTTTTTTTTTTTTTTTAAAAAGTACAATGCCCTTCATACCCAAGGCACTGATGTAAATAAAACAATGAAAACTTCAAAGTGCTTTTACAGGGACGCAAAGTCCTCATCCATCCATAATAAGATTGGACAATGCATCATTCATCTACCTATCTAAAATATACAGACTCGGAGTTCAAACTACTTCAGAGTAAAAGGAAAGCTTACCCTTGTTGAAAAACTAATCCCCCTGCCTCTGTTCAAGTGCGAGCTCAGAGCTGATGTTTATTTCAAGGGATTAGGGAATAGCCCCCGTGCAAAGGTGCTTTTAAAACTGATTTATTTTTCCTTTCTTGACATTTTATTGCTCTTTTCATGTTCTGGTGAATATGAGCGTCATAGGGCAAGATAGCAGCAACTGCTGTCTAGTGTACTTATTCTGTTTCCAACTTTCATATTCTTGATGGTTTTCCTCTTACTGTCTTTGCCACCCACTTTTTTCTGGATCTCGAAGTTACCTCTGGCAGGTCATTTAGCTGTGACATCAGTCTCAATAATCTATTCTCTCCTCGTTTGTACTGGGGTGCTGCTTCAGTGTTACTCCTTTGGATGCTGTGGCCCTTTTTACAGTGGAACTTAAAGAAGCACCTTTCCTTGGTTATGATGACCTGAAACAGAAGGAAAGAAATTATAAAAATAAGAAATGCTTGTAATCTGGACTCCATGTCAAATGATGGCTTTGGTGCATCTTCCAAATCACTGGCAGTTCAAGGTTAACAGTTCGGGTCACTTTTGCCAAGTGTGATTTTCCTATGTGGTACACCTTGGATCTCTGTGCTAGACTGTTTTGCTGGTAGGTGACATGTGGGTTGGCTTCCCTCTGAAAACACAATCTGCTCAGTTTGCTTCGTTTGATGTGCCGGTCTTTCTACACATGGTTATCTTCATCCAGGCTGTGACAATTTGTGGTGACTGTAGCCCATACAGGTTTCTTATTTGCTCCTGCAGTGTCCTTCTGTTGGTGGCTGCATTTTAGATGCTGTATCCAGCATACAGTTCTTCACTGACATTACCTGTTGCACAGTTTTCTAATTTGTAATAATTTCTCCTGCTGTATGTTATGTCATTATTATTCTTGTCTCTGTACTCAGTACTTCTGGCATTTGTACAGTGCTTAGTTAACAGGCATTTTAATAAAGATTAAGTATGTTCCGTTTTGGGAGTTAATTACAAAATAAATATATCTGTTGGTTGGCCTTCTTTTTTTCCTTTTACACTTTAATCTCACTGGTTTCCTCTATTAAACTTTTTATAATCAAATAGTTTTAATGCATAATGAGCCAGTATTAGGAATATGTTTGTTTGTATCGCAGGTTTATCTTCTTGCAAATTTGTCTACATATTAGCTTTTAATTCTTACTCTGTTCAACTGCTATATTCCGACCTGTATATACAAATTACTGGAGTTCTTCTCCAAGGGATGCCTCTGAAAATGGGATATTATATAACAACTATTACTGTGTTTACTGGAAGCTGTTTTGTGAAGACAGCAATGGTGCAATTGTATCCATTTGACCTTTCATAGAATTATTTGCTTCACTCTTTTCAGGTACCTGGCAGCTGCAGTTTGTCCACATTCCAGAAAGGTGAGCTATCTGGGCTCTGAACTAACGAGTAAATGTCCAACACCCTTTCCCTGCCTTGATTTAAAGGCACAGAACAGCATGGGATGTGTTTTGGCCAGCCCATATGAGTAAGGGCACAAAGTTGCCATACACATGTAGCTGTAAGATGATGCCACACCATAGTCATACTCACTTTCACAGTTAACTTAGTGTGAAGATAATGAATTTAAGCCTAACGATTACAAATGCCAGTTAAAGACAATACCTAACTTACGATGAGCTTAAAATCAGGTCATGAAAAAGTTAATCTGCTTAGTTTGACTGTCACATTTTCAGACAACTACTGTTGCTGCTGTACAAGTAATGCACAAAAAAATCAACATTACTTCTGCTTTGCACTTTTCTGTTTGAGAGCAGGTTGCTAATACTTGGAAAACATTGAATTATTTACTAGAATGTTCTTCTCCTAGCTTATAAATTCATAGCTGGCAGTTTTTTAAGGGAGTGTGACAGATTAATTCAATGAAATCACTTAAGAATACTAGAAACCTTAAGGAGTATTTTGCTGGAAGAAATTACACAACCTGTTGTTGTGATAATTATCTAGAAATGGCACCCTTGTACAGGGCTATGCTAGACAGTGGTGTGGTAAGGAAAGGAACTATGACAGCAGACGGTTTCAATTAAAATTCATATAATTTTTATAATTTCTATACAGATGGCTTTTTAACATTTTTATGATTACATTCTCCACCCAATACTATAAAATGATTTTCTAGCATTTTTATTATTGTGCCCCCACCCCTGTAACTGCTGACATCAAGTATTTTGCATTATGGTTCCTCTTACCCCATCCATCTTATTTGTTTCCTTACCTGTAACAATAACGTTGCACAAGAGTCAGTGGTCTTGGCAGGCAGATGCCGATGCACAGCAACTTCGTGGAAAGTGCTCTTTTATATCCTCCTCTTATATCCTCCCTAGGAAAGTGGCCAAAGGTCCACGAACTATGAAGAAGCAACGGAATGTAAATGTGGGATTAAGCTTGCCTGTTCCTGTGAATGCATGCACCTGTTGCAGGGTCCTACACGCACTTCCGTTGCCATGGCAAGTACCACTAACTGCAATACTTCAGAGTGTCCACCAAGGAGCAAACAATTCCCAACCAGCACTCCAGAGAAAGGTAAGAGCTATGGTTAGCTGCCTTTTCATTTCCACTCTATTTCCCCTCAGTGCTAATCAACTGATAGCATGTACGACTATAAGAAGTATGGCAGGAAATGTGAACTGGTAGCTTGGTGGCAGTAACCTATAAATCTAACTTACAATCAGGAGTTAGTTATCTCAATTTAACTGCATATTTTCTTATGGATACACTCCGTTTTCTAAAGTTAGACTGAAATATCTCACTGGGTCATACCTTTCAACCTCTCAACACAAGAAATCTGGATAAAGCCGGAAATAAGGTGGGACAAAGGCCCAAAAATAGGGACATTTAAAATATTGCTTCTATAAACTTACAAAGTTGTTAGAATGACAGATTTTCCATTATTATATATTTCCTGAAAGATATGAAGATTGAAACTCAAATAATTGTCCTTATTTAGTATTACACAGAGACTTCAATCCTCTTTGATTTGCCAGAAAACCACAGATTTTATAAGGAACATACCAAACATAATAGGGAAAAATCTGTACATTTTGCGAAAATCTAGACAGTTGAGAGATCTGCACTAGGTCTATGCGTAGTCTGTAATAATGAATGCATTCATGTCTTTTATTTGGTTTTACAAGGCTCTTCATTAAATCACAGGTTTAATTTTCACAAGTACAAAGAAATGCATCTCTGTCTTCATCTGTAACACTATTAGCAGTAAAAAACACTCCATTCTTTCTAAGACAGATTTGTGTTTTCTCCTCTTCAGGCTGATGTGAAGGTTTAGATTGGATTTTCAAAATTTTATCACCATAAATTTCAACTTCTCAAATGTAAGAAATCTGGACAAAGCCACATCATATAACAGGGTACAAAGGTCTAAAATCAGTGACAGATTTTAAATAGTACTCTTATAAACGTAGAAAGTTGATAAAATACTAGGTTTTGCATTAGCACACATTTTCTGAAACAACTCTGAAACACAAATGTCTATCATTTACGGACTTCAATCCTCAATGATTTGCCAGAAAACCACAAATGTTATTAAGAGCACACCAAAATAAGAGGCAAAAAATCTGAATATTCTGAAAAACTCTGGACAGCTGAGAGGGATGCCTCTCAGAATACATGCTAAAATAATTGAACAAATGAATGAGAAAGCTAAACTTCAACAGAAACAGCAGCCAAAGTAAAGCTGGAGCTCAGGACTGAGTAGCTGAGAAACTTATAAAATGTACATCTAGCAGAGTACATTAATAATTTATTCTGAAAATGTATCCCAGTTCACGTTATCCCTTCAAAACACACGCGCGTATATTGCTTGAAACAAACATTTTATCAGGTCAGTCACTCAATGCAGCTGTACTTAGGACTATCAAGACCTCAAGGAGCATACGGGAAGCAGGGTAACAATGTAACGATGTCAAGGTGCTTTGTCTACAAGATCCATTTAACTGCAATAAATGCACCTCTTACACCTGAACACTAAACTGCAGGGTCCTAAATTCAACCAAGTTCAAACAATTTTATGTATGGAAACCATCAGCTGAATGCCACTTTCAGGTACATCACAATTAAAAACAAAACAGATTTCAACCTATTAATCTGCTACGGAGTGAGCAAAAGGTCTAATGTTCATATGTTCAGCATCACAGAAAAGGGATGCTGCATAGGTAAGTATAATTTATAAGGAATAAGAATTACATCTAGTTTCACTTTTACTGTGACCCTCAAAAACTGGTTTTATCGGACAATATTTAAGGAATTCTGATTATTGAAATTCAGTTCAGACATCAAACTATTTAAAAAAAAAAACAGTTCCAGAAGTCTTGAATAATAGTTGGAGGACAAAGGAAAGACAGAAATCAGTGTTATGGAATGAATGTTTCCTGAATATTTTAATGACTCTTCTTTCAGAAAACGCATTAGATCATAAGTAGCACATTCGTCATACCCTAGACAGTAACGGTATGTTCGAGTTAACCAAAACTATTTGCATAAAAAAAGAATTGTACCAAACTCTCACCAGTTACTCTAACAGTGTGAGCCCTCTTTGGGCTCATGGTTCATCTGAATTTCAGATATTTGTGTGTCCTCTTCTCATCTTCCATTCCAGGACTACGATTTGAAAAATCAAAGTGAGCAGGAAAGTGTATCTTGTTCACTACATACTCAACTATTTCTTCACAGTGTTACAAAAACTTTTACCTTACGGACAACAATATTTATTTTCTCTCAAAAAACAATTTTCTTTTCAGCTGCTAATTCCACTTAACTGCCCCTTGTAACTACTGAGCAAGATTCATAAGGCCCCCATTCCACATGTAGTACAGCAGGAATAAAAAAATCTGCAGCCATCCCTTATCCCAGGGATTACTTATATAGCCAGGCACCAATATGCTACAGTAACTTCATGGCACTGGGTGTTATCAACATTTTGCCAGATCACCACATGGTTGGTGTTAACTGGTGGCACAATTACACAAAATGACAAACTGACAGGTAGCCAGAAGGTACTCATGCACATGAAAGCATGGCTCCTTTACTGCTAGTTAATATGTTAAACTTGTATACCATACCTGATTCCTTCATTGCAGTGGCCACATTAAAGTTGGTCTCAGTTTAACATGGCCCCTTAGCTTAGTAAGCCAAGTTTAAACTTAAATTATAATATAATGAATGCTCACATATATTAGGCTACTAGTAATGCAAACAATAAGCTACCACATTTTTGCTGCAATACTACTGTTTTTGCATAACTTGTTTTATTAATGTACAGTGATGGAACATGAAATTTCCCCATGTCTGTGCTGTATGAATCCCACTTGCTGACTACTGCACTGTTGCTGTACAGCATAATCTGTCCTTTACACACACCTTTGTATGCTCAAGAGAAAAAAAATGTGGCCAAGTCAACACTCACCCACCATAAACGCTGCAAATTATCACCTACCACTTACAAAGGGCTCCCAAGCAAACATCACTGAAATCTGGACTATTTTATGTTATTTCTTTAAGTCATCCACTAAATCACTATAAGAATTGTGCCTTATTTAATCTCTGACATTCTTTCTGTTTTTGAATTGACTCTCTTTAAATTGCTTTCTCGGTCATTATTTATTTCATTAATTACTTTGATCAGGGGGAGTCATAAATGCTGAACACTATTTAAAAAAAAAATCACAGTAGTTCTCTTTTCAGACTGTCTAAACTGAGAGCAAAAATGCATCTATTGGTTAACTAAAACGGCTAAAAACCCTCCAAGCACTAAATGTGCACCTAAGAAAAAAAATGATTTCAATAGGACACCAGTCTGAGAACATGGTCACAGGAAATAAAAACAAAAACTCTGCCAAACAAGTTACAGACTTTGGCAGAGAGAACTGCATGCTAGATACTTTTTTGGCAATTACTATAAATCCAAAAGTGACTCACAGACATTCACATAAAATGACACAAAATACTGCATTTGAAGTTAGCATGCTAAATTAAACTTGAGTCAGAAAAGTACAGTTTTGTAACTACCATAAATGTAGATGTTCGAGGATCCACATTGCTGCAGTCATAACCTGTGGGTAGTCCGCTGTCCTCGGTCGGCACGAATACCAAAGTGTTAGGCTGGCGTCGGTCATTGTCGCTCAGAGCTGACGTCAGTACGCAGTAGTACTTAAGCGCATGACCGACGCCATATCCTCAGTCTTTCTTGTCCCAGATGTCAGAAGGCCTAAAAAGGAAAGGCCATAGCCAAAATAGAAAATACCCAACAACCAACATAGAGAAAATAATAATTATCCCAAAAGAAACACAGCAACCCCAAACTATAGAGGGAAGGAGGGAGGGATTGGACTGCAGCAATGTGGATCCTCGAACATCTACATTTATGGTAGGTACAAAACTGTACTATGTTCTTCGTCTCACATTGCTGCAGTCATAACCTGTGGGTAGAATCCCAAATCAAAGGTAAAGGGAGGCTGGCAAACTAAAAAGCATTAGGAGCTGCTAACATGCCCTGTAAAACTGCAGTGGCAAACCCAGCCCTAGACTTGGAATAAAGAGGGAGATGGTAATGTTTAGTAAAAGTGTGCACTGAACTCCAAGTAGCTGCCTCCAAAATATCCTTAGCAGCTACCCCCCTTAAAAAGGCAGTAGATGTGGCAGTAGCCCTAGTGGAATGAGGTCTGATCCCAGCAGGAACATCCTTTCCATGATGAGAATAACAAAAAGCAATACAATGGCCAATCCACTTAGAAATAGTTTGCTTTGAAACAGCTTTCCCTTGTGAACCCAAAGCAAAAGAAATAAATAACTGTTGAGTCTGCCTGAACTCTTTAGTTCTGCTCAAATAATAGCGCAACTGCCTGTGAATATCCAAAGAATGCAAGACTTTTCCCCTTTATTTTGGGGATCAGCATAAAAAGTAGGCAAATGAATAGACTGGTTTAAGGCCACATTAGAAATAACTTTAGGCATAAAAGTAGGGTTAGTACGCAAGGACACCCTATCCTTATGGAATATCAGGAAGGGTTCAACTGCCATGAGAGCCTGTAATTCAGATACCCTCCTAGCAGACGTAATGGCCAACAAAAAAGCAGTCTTCCAAGACAAAAACTTCAACTCAGATGTAGCTGCAGGTTCAAAAGGAGGTAAAGTGAGTTTTTCCAACACAAAATTGAGATCCCAGGAAGGAGTAGGAGCTCTATGTGGGGGTCTTATGTTTTTTGCCCCTCTAAGAAATTGTTTAAACAAAGGGTGAGAAAATAAAGGAGGGTCACAATCATAGTGAGCAGAAATGGCTGCAGCATGAACTTTCACGGAGGAAAAAGACAAACCCTTGTCTAGTAATTCAGTAAGGTACTGTAGTGTAAAACTCAAATTAGGCACTGAGACATCAAAGCTCTTTGCTGTGCTCCAAAGAAAAAATCTCCTCCATTTATCAGCATAAACTTTTCTAGTACTAGGCCATCTGGTTTCCAAAATGACATTCAAAACCTGTTGAGGAAGCTGAGACCCCCCAGGGTCTAAAACAGAATACGCCAGGCTGTTAGATGCAGGGACTGTACCCTGACATTGAGAAAATGATTGCTTGACTGGGACAACAGGTGAGGAATCGGTGGCAAAGGCCAAGGAGGCTCCTGAACTAAACTCCTCAGCAGAGGATACCAGTGCTGTCGTGGCCAATCTGGTGCTATTAGAATCATGCAAGGCTTGTCCTGCCTGACTTTCAAGAGTACCCTGGGAAGGAGAGGCAGAGGAGGGAAAGCATAGACGTGAAGGTTGTTCCAACTGAAAGATAGAGCATCCACTTTCCAAGCTTTTGGGTGAAACATTTTTGTGCAAAATTTTGGCAGTTGGAAATTTAGTGGAGAAGCGAACAGATCTATGTCTGGAGTTCCCCAAGCCACTGTCAACTGTTGGAATACGTGAAGATCCAATTTCCACTCGTGGGGATCCACAATTTGTCTGCTCAATACATCTGCTAAGGAGTTCTGTGCTCCTGGCAGAAACCGTGCTTGAAGAGTAATGTGCCAACTCAGAGCAGTCTCCCACAATATCATAGCTTGTCTGCAAAGAGGGTAAGAATGGGTTCCCCCCTGCTTGTTGATGTACCACATGACTGTTGTGTTGTCTGTTTGAATCAACACCTGTCTTGGTTGAAGTAGGTCCTTGAAGGCCATCAGGGCAAATTGGACTGCTAACATCTCCTTCATGTTGATATGCAAATGCTGTAGTCTGGGAGGCCACATGTCTTGAATCAATTTCCCATTGAAGTGTGCTCCCCAAGCCAGGTCTGAGGCATCCGTCGTTAAGATCTGACTCGCCTCTGGTCGGGTCACAGAGAGTCCCTTGTTTAGGTGACATTCCTGAGCCCACCACAAGAATTCCTTCTGGATGCAAGGTATTATCTGAATGACAGTGTCCAAATCGTGGCAGTGTTGAGTCCATACACTTTTGAGATACCATTGTAGCTTCCTCATATGCAGTTTGGCATTGGGAAGTACCAGAATGCAAGATGCCATGAACCCCAAGGCTTGAAGGACTGTCCTTGCAGTCAGCCTGGACAGTACTGATAATTGCTGGAAGTATAGGTGAAGATTTCTTTGTTTGTCCGGGGTCAAAAAAGCCATCTGAGAGGCTGTATTCAGTCTCACACCCAGAAAGCACATGTCTTGAGAGGGTACTAGACTGGACTTTGTTTCGTTCACAGAATACCCTAGGCACCTTAAAACTGCCATTACATACTGTAGATGTTGAAGTAACTTGTCTTTGTCTTGAGCAAGAATCAGGAAATCGTCCAGATAAGGATAAATTTGTATTCCCTTCAGTCTTAAGAAAGCTATTACAGGAGCCAGAACCTTTGTGAACACCCTGGGCGCAGTAGATAAGCCAAAGGGCAATGCAGAGAACTGATAATGAGAAGTACCAGCCCAAAAATGCAGGAATCTCCTGCAGCTGGGCCTGATAGGAATGTGAAGATAAGCCTCTTTGAGATCCAGAGTTACCATCCAGTGATCTTTGCCTAGCAGAGGCAGAAGTTGCTGTAATGTTAACATCTTGAACTTTGGAATGTCTAGGTATGTATTGGGAATGGACAAATCCAGAATTGGCCTCCAAGTGTTTCCTTTCTTTGGCACAAGGAATAGGCGAGAATAAAACCCTAGGCCTACTTCTGACGGAGGTACCACCTGGATTGCCCCCATCTGCAAAAGCAAAGAAATTTGTTCGTGAGCCTCCAGCCTTTGCTGAGGAGGTACATCTGGCATGCCTTTGAAAGGAGGAAAAGTGTGAAAGTAAAACTTGTAGCCTTGATTTATTATGTCCAACACCCATTTGTCCTGGGTGACCAAATGCCAATTTTGTTTGAAAAGTGCCAACTTTCCTCCTAGAGGAGCTGCCAGACAGGAAGAATCTGGCAGCTGGAGATACAGGTCATTGGGTCTGTTTACGAAAAGGCTGACCCCTGCCCTCACCAGAAGAATGTGCAGGAGAACTCAAAGTCCTAGGTCTGAAAGAACCCTGAGCGTGAGCCCTGCCCCTACCATGTCTAGATCTGCCCTTAGACTGAAAATCCGAAGAAGGGTAAGACCATCCTCTTGCAGGCCAATTCCTGCTAAACTTAGGGGGCTGCACTTGCAAAAATTCCTTAACCGTCTGCATAGACTTAGCTTTGTCTTCCATCTTTTTCAAAACTGACTCCACAGGAGAACCAAAAAGAACTTCCGACTGAAGAGGAGCATCCAAAATTCGAGCTTTAACATGCTCTGACAAATTTTGATCCTTAAGCCAGGCATGTCTACGAATAACTGAACCAGTAGCAGCCACCCTGGAAGAAGCCTGAAGAGCATCGAAGCCACACTGCAAGGAATGCTTACCAACTTGATCTGAAGCATGAACTAAGTCCTGCAATTCCTTACACTCTATACCCTCAGATAAAGCATCTACCTTAGATTTCAACTGACCTAACAGAAAGTTCTGATACTTCAGCATATGAAACTGGCAATTTAAAGCCCTCATAGCTAACGTGGAGGAGGTATACACTTTTTTACCCCACCTATCCAAAGCTCTAGCATCTTTATCCAGAGGAACTGGATTCTTAACTACAGAAGCCCTGACACCCTTAGGCCCTTGAACAATAGTTTCCGGGTCAGCTCTAGGACTCTTATACAAATATTTATGTGCCTCTGGAACTCTGTAATACCTGTCTGGCTTGACAGGGGCAGGGGGTAAAGAATCCGGATTAAGGGAAGCTTCAGAAAAAACATCCTGAACAACATCTAAAACAGGGGGAATAGCCAAAGGTCTATGTTGTGGCAAAAACAAAAATTCCCTAAGTCTCTTATGAGAATCTGAAAAATCCTAACCTTCCCACTTGAAATGCTCCCTCATGGAGTGCAAGGTTTCAGAAAAGGAAATATCCTCTGGAGGAGAAGCAGAAGGACAGGAATCCTCTGCATCCGAATCAGAATAGGGAGGAAAATCCTGAATATCCTCAGCTGAGGACTCAGAGTAATCTGAGGAATGCTCCAATCCCTCTAAATCTGTCTCCACCCTAGGCCTCTTCTCTGAGAGGGCATAGAACCCCTGATCAAAGTAATCAAATCCTCTGCCATTTTCAACATATGTTTTTTAGGAACAGAGCCCGAAGAACTAGGGCTATGGCCTGTACCAGAAAGACCAGGTCTAGCCTTAGCAGGGCCTTTAGTGACAGAAGTAGAAGGCCTAATAACCTTTTGTAAGGATGGAACCACAGAAACTTGAGAAGCCCCCTCGGCCTGACCTAACTCCTGAGAGGCCAACTCCTGTAATAGTACAGGTTCCCCCTGGGATTCAGCCGAGACCTCGGCTGGATCCACAGATTCAACCGTAGATTCCATAGAACCGGCGTCCGCAACGGACGACTCATCTGGTTTAGACTTTAAAGATTTATCTTTTCGCTTTTATGGCGGGCGTCGGAGGATCCGACGGCATGTTGTAGTTACACCGCTTACCGAAAACAAGCCTAGCACAGTCTAATCTGTGTTTTATGGTGCGCTTATTAAATCTAGCGCAAAAGCGACACCCGACTACGTCGTGCTCAGGCCCCAAGCAAGGAATACAGAGAGAGTGATAGTCCCTATGAGGTATCTGTTTCCCACAAGAAATACAATTATTAACTTTTTCTGACATCCGGATTAACTGAAGCAAGAAAAGACAAAAATATTCCCCAACGGGGTACTTAGCCCAACTTGGTCTTCGGTCTGAAACTCGAAAAATGAAAATTTCAGAACGCCGAACGGCACTTGCAAACGTTGCTTCTGCTTCGGACCACGCGGCAAGAAAGACTGAGGATATGGCGTCGGTCATACGCTTAAGTACTACTGCGTACTGACGTCAGCTCTGAGCGACCATGACCGACGCCAGCCTAACACTTTGGTATTCGTGCCGACCGAGGACAGCGGACTACCCACAGGTTATGACTGCAGCAATGTGAGACGAAGAACATCTTAAATTACTCAGATGATAAGGTTGTGAGGGTCTATGTTAGATCTTCGAATGCTTAGGTTGTCAAACGCCAAAACGTTGACACCTAAACATCAAAATCTAATAAACACCTCAGGCCAATTACGCAAATTTTTTCCCAGGGAAAAAATTTGCATGGCCAACAAAAAAAAAAAACTCTAAAACCCTAATCAAGTGGGGGGCTCCGTCCTCACACCCCCCTAACTAAATATACCAACTCAGAGATCGCTCTATATCGGGGAAAAGGGCAAATCCCCGATGACGGCCAAGCAAAGTTTTTCCCACGGAAAAAATTCATGTAATTGGCCTGTCACATTTATTAGACTTCAATTCTTAGATGTCAACGTTTTGGTGTTTGACAACCTAAGCATTCGAAGATCTAATATAGACCCGATCGTGGACGATATACACTCACACCTTATGAACACAGCAACATCCACTGTTGCAAAATGCAGACTAAATGAACTACAGAATTCCTATCTTCTGCTAGGTTGCACAATACAGTAGTTACATGGCTATTCTAATTCTACCGTCTGTCCACTCTATTACCAGCTACCACTAACCTTACCATGCAGCAAATACTTTTAGAATCTGAAACATGCCTACGCTAATAGCTTAGCACTACAGCGATCACAAACTCTGCAACAATGTGCACTTCTTACTCCTGAGGGGGCAACAGTGTCTCTCAGTGTAACCAGCAACCCCACTCTGAAACCCAAAGTATATATTCTTTTACTTATCCAGTCATTTCAACCCATCAATCATGCTAACTAGCTGTTAACTACGGATGCAATCAAAATAATACAAGACCCATGCACGAGAGCTACCAAAGTACATTCACTCCAGCAGATGGAAGCTGCCTTACCAATAAAGTGACTTGGGCATTATAACATTTATAATGACTTCAACAACATGACACAGCCATTTTTAGACAGAAACACTGCAACTTTAATTTCCAGCAGTAATGTTAAAAGGAGACAACCCTGCAGGTCATACATTCTCATGGTTGTTGTCTAGCCACTTCTTTTCCTTTTGACTTCTATTCTAGTGGCTGTTTTTAGTGAAAGATATTCATGCAGTATTAGGGTTAGCCTTCCATGCTTTCTAGGCTTTTTCCCCTGTCCTAAACAAGTTTTCTACAAGATGAATTAATCCCAAAAAAAATAGTTTTTTGATTTTGATTTGAGTGATAATCATACATCTTGAATAGAGAAAAGAATTTTGTAGAAAAGGTGAAAGAGCATAAATTGTATCTGTACAGGTGTAGAAAGGGGACTGGTTAATCTCTAGTTCTTCATGGATTGTTCTGGAAGAGATTTCTGGGACATGTCTAGTATCCAATATCAAAGGCTGGAGTTACGGGATTTTAAAAGACAAGTGGGGAAAAAGGACTGCAATCCCTTAAACAGGGGAGACGTAGAACACTTATTTTTAGCTTGTTTGGTTTGTTGGTGAAAGGTCAATTACAGACTATACTGCTGGGGCATGTGACTGGTTATACAAGATTAAAAAGAGACAGAAAGCAATTAAGAGGTGTTTTGTTTTTTGCCTTTACAGTGATAATTAAAATCAGCTATGGCTATAAACTTGTGATTTTTGATGGAAGTAATTATAACTGAAAGGGTGTTTTGAATAATGATTACTGTTGTTTATGGAGGGATGTAGACTGTAGATGAGAAAAGTTGAGTTTGTCTGATAATATTAAGTTGGATAAGGGTCCAGATAGGGCCGTTGGTGGAAGAAGAGTTGGAGGGGACAGATAAAACAATGACAGGGCCAATACTAGGAGACGTATGAATTATGGTGAGGGTGCCACCACCTTTTAGCTTTGTTTGTTGACTGCAATATAACTAAATCTAGGGTCCTAAAACCTCAAAGTAAGTTAATAAAATTATCAGTGGAAGCCCATTTACTTCTCAGACCGCGGTACTCAAACTCAATGATGCCACATGTAATTGCATTCCTGGGTGGAGGAAGCAAAGAGTCAGGAAATCAAAAATACCTAAGGCAGAAGCAAACGAACTTAAGAAATGAGCAAATTAAAGCAAGGCAGCTTTGAAAGGAAGTATCATTCATTAAGTTAATAAAACAGACAAACTAAATTGTTTTGGCCGTCCTTATTTATTATAAAAAATGTACAGTTCAACAGCTGGTGTAAATTCTTCCAAGCCAAAATAGTAACTGCCATAAGGGCACCCTATGTAGTTGGATTCTCACAACTTCTGTCGCACAACGAAAAAAAATATCTGTTCCATGCACGAACCATGCTCTTATAAGCAACTGTCATGCAGGTTCAAAGTCTGAATTGTCTACATTCTTCCTCTAATTTGCATCCTGTTGCATTCACACATACGACATGTATCTGTAAAATGCTAACCTCTTTTATTACACTTTTTAAATAATTAACCATTTATATCATTGCACTCCTCTAGCCTTTTCAAAAACCTATCTACATCAAGCTCTTTTAATAACTCACAGAACAGTGTCAGATGAAATATTTAATTTCTAATACTAATGCCTACCATGTCACTTAATTTGCTTTAATGGAAGGAGACCTTTACTACACACATTTATTCATTTACAAAAAACATCAACATTACCTGCGAATACAGTGTGTCTGAGCATAAAATCGGTTATCAAAAGACTATACGAATTACAGGCAAGGGTCTAAAGTGCACGACTCTGCAAATAAGTGGGTACCTGCAAGTCAGTGGTGATTCATTGAGAAGAAACTTGGGGAGGGCAAGAAAAGGATAGACAACAAGATGAGCTACAACAGGGGAGAGTACGGTACAAAACAGTAGCAAAAGATAACAGATTAAAAAGGAATTTAAGAAAAATGGTTGACCAATGAACAGAAAAAAAGTGTAGTATCAAACACCTTCAGAGCACCTCAAAAACATGACAAAACCATCACTCATCTAAATATGCTCTAGGCATATACTCACAATACCCTAATCTCTGCAACCAGATCCACAGAGACTAAGAAAATGAGCTACAAAGGACAGAGCTCGTAGTTACAATAAATAGATCACGTCCCGTTACTAAACCTAATTTGTAACAAGCTGTTGAAACATCCACAGAAGCCATTCATTTGGTAAATAGAGTGCTATATAGTCCTACAGAGGTCAACTCACGTTTAAACGTGAAATAAAAAAAGCTTTCTTTTAGTATTAGGATATCACATGTTTACAGATGTTACATTTAATATACTTTTTTATATATTATATACTATATGAAAGAGAAAAAAAAGGTAATACTAGAGAAGAAACAGGCAAAAACAAAAGATGTGTCTTCTTTTACGCTGTAGTGTCAGCATTCAATACCACAAAGTCTTTACTGCGTAATTACAAAGCCACGAAACCGTCATACAAAAGTATTGTGTACAACATGAAAAAAAAGCATGCATGCATGTATGTTTGAGGTACAAATCCTAGGCAGGTCAAACTACAAGTCAAAGCAGTCATGTCATGGTACTCCAGGGTTAGTTTTTATTACATAACAAACCCTGATGCACTTTAATGTATCACACAAAGCTACATTTCCAACACAGCAACGGTACTTCCTGAATCTGGTTTATTGACAGTGTCATTACTATGTAATGAAAACACTGTTATAAAAATTTTAGAAAAGCTGACCGTCTCCATGCCAAACAATGATTACGGCAGACAGCTCAGCACCATGCCAAACAATGATTACGGCAGACAGCTCAGCATTGAAGACAGACCCACCAGCGTCTTCACATCAGACATCAGTATTCACACTCCACAATGTAACACAAATAAGACCATCAGTACACAAGAGGCATTAAGATATCTTTATTAATAAAATACTTAATATTTTCCATTATTTCGGAGTTGCAATGTATAGTGCAGTACTTGTGTTCAGTCATATGACATATCATGAGACTGTATCTTGCTTTGACACCTGCTGCCACCTTAGTATATGGTTAATTACGCACCTGTGTCTGTATCTTGTTACTTATGCTGTTGGCATCTGTGAATAATTGCAAAAACAGCCAAATACATGACAAAACCTGATGTCGTAGTAGGGTGCTGGAATTCACCTCAACAGTAATGTTTATGAATATTTGGATATTCCAATCAATGAAACACCACTGTAGACTACTTTTGTGTCAAAATTAAAGAGGTTCAGAATTTGAAGTCCTTGTAGTAAATAAGATTATTTTTTTTTCAGGAGAATGTTCTAGTTTTTAATTGACTCCTCACAAATAAGAGGGAAAAAACACATCAGATGATATCTGCTAGGGGAGAACGTACAGTTCTTTAAAAGGAAAATGTACAGTTCTTTAAAAGGAAAGGAGCCTTTTCCAGCCATTCCATTGCTGGTAAATTGGCAATTAAAATTTTTTTAAGCCTGAATGTTAAACATATTTAATAATCTGAACTTGCATAGGAATTGTAAATTCATAAGAGTAAACATTGGGATAGAGTTCAGGAAATATTTGGGATCTAGCACATGCTTTAGTTTGAATAGCATTCTCCAGGCCAGAGACCAACACTACAGAGAATCGGGTAAATACCTATGTAATTGCAGTGGTGCTGGTGTTGGAGACCGTTTTATGTGAGGTGTGAAAAAGGAGCAAGTACATATCAAAGTTTTGGCTAAATTATATCCACATTAAATTCTACTGTGTACATTACCCTATGATCAAGGAGTTGCTGTTTTGTCATTAAGTATGTATACAGCAAGAGAGTGAAATAGGGAATATGGTTTTGGCCTGCTATGTATTGATACGCCACCTTTTTAAATTTCTTTTAAGGATACTACTTTGTCATTGCAACAGAAAAGTAAGTTGATGAAGGAGCAAAGAAATAATTCTCAAGTTTAGGTAGTGATATTCGCCTGTAAGTTAATGCAAGGAAGAAGAAATATGTGGGACAGGAGTTACAGAATGAGAAGAAAGTCTGGACAGTACACTGTACACCAAAGACTGGCAGAAAGGTCTGGTTATCCAGCTAATTGTGTTAACCTGGAAAAAGTCTTCAAGATACCTTTGTGAATCTCGAGACTTGTAGCTAGAAAACCCTGAGATATACTGTGTAGTTTCAGTTCTTTATGTCAAGTAGCTGGTTTTGCCTCGATATCATTAAGCTGGTAAAGTTTGTTCAAATGGCCAAACAACAAGCAAAATATATGTACATTTCCCGAAGGATTTAAGCTTTAAATTGGTGTACCTATCAATCTTAACAGTCTTTCCCACCTCAGTGGTTAAATTTTGATGATACAGGAGTGGCAAGATACATGGTATCAAAGTATGTTAAAGTAATCAAGTTGTCACGACTTGAGGAAGGGGAGAAGAGACACAAAAAGTCAAAGCACGAGTTGATGAGATAGAAAACAACTAGGAGTATTTCCAGTACTGTACATACACCTCTGACATGCAATTTTAAAATGTTTGGGACTGATCTTGTACGGTTAGGTGGACAAGACTTTGCAGAATTACATCACTCCTCACATTATTCAGTCAATTTTACGGTTAAAGTGACAGAATTATTTGTAACAGGCTTATAGGTTCATAGGTTCATAGGTTCATACTAGGCTATCTGCCCGAGGGCATTTACAAGCCTAGCCCATCGTTTTGTGGCTTACGCCACCCCTTTAGTATGGGGAACTATACCCATTATTTTGCTGTGCCTCTGTCGAGCAGTGACACTGAGGTAATCCCTGGGGTATATCTGCGATCTCCCATCCATTGGTCAAGATTTCTCTTGAACAAGGCCAGCGAGGTGCTCTGCCTCACATGTACCGGGATTTTGTTCCACAGCATAGGGAGTCTTTGGGTGGTGAATCTATCCCTCCAGCACGTCCTATTAATAGCCGTGTCAAGGTTTAAGTCTCCGCCCTTGTGGCTCTGATGGATCTAGATTTTTTGATGTGAAGCATATTCATCAA